>NC_140188.1:21295910-21475910 GCF_965226575.1 Pagrus pagrus | reverse complement strand
TTATGAAGATGAATAAGAACCGAGCCAGTGATAAAGGAGAGAGGAGAGGAAATGAAATGAACTCTGTGATTAAAGTGCACCGCTATATGGGCCTCTTGGTGCAGTATACTTATCTTGTGTGTGTGTGTGTGTGTGTGTGTGTGTGTGTGTGTGTGTGTGTGTGTGTGTGTGTGTTCACATAATTTGCATGCCTTTCAGCCATGGTTTATTCTAATTTAGCTGTGTCTGTCGTTTTGCACAGTTTTTAAGGTGACATTCAAGTTGAGTATATCTCACACTCATACACATTCCTATGGCACGTGCGTGAATCTTAACGGTTATAAGCGTGTGACCGTACTTTACACACATGTTCGCATCATTTGTGATACCATTAAATTGCAATTCCACAGTTTGAGTTCCAGTGCTTATTTCCTTCAGAGAATGAGGTTCACTTATCGGTGATTTTAACTCATAATTGAGGTTATGGTAATTGCGGATATACAGTATATCGTGTGTGCATGCATGTTCAAACACATAATTGGCTAGAAGCGCCCAGGCTTCTATTATTGCCTTATCTGTTTGAATGGTGCATAAATCTCTCTGCTCTTAAACTGTGTTTCTAAGATAGCTTCATTTGTATGTATGAGTTTGGTGGCAGGTGAAGTCGTCTGTGTGTGCATGCACGTTGCAGCTCTGCTTGCCTTATTGCAGCGTAATTACCATAAATCAAATTTACATTTGTCATGTAATTTAGTTCTCATCTTGGTATTGCCTGGTTAATTTGAGCGTCCACCGCAAATAAGATTTATTGTCATACAGATTAATAACTGGAACACACACACACACACACACACCACCCCCTACGCATGTCTCAAGGGAGCTATCATAATACCACGACTGTGTGTGAACATCTGACACTTCAGATACAGTATTTCTCCCCACAGCTTTCTCTCTAGCGTGATTACCAGGCCAATTTACTGAGAGCGGGCGTTGTGACTCAGACATGTGAGATGGTTGGGATGCACCGCGAGGACTCATCCACGGGACAGATGTCACAACACAACTTCCAAGCCGAAAGCGCTCCCATGTTTGTGTTTGGTTTGAAATGTTTCAAACACATGTCCACACAGAGTTATAAAACTTTGATTTTACACGACCGAATGCACTACTGTATGTGCAGAACGTTCAGGAAGGACTTGGACTTGTATGTATCCGAATCCTCCCGTGCTTCCTCACCGCGACAACAGACGTGCACTCGGAGCCAAAACCAGAGAACCGCAGCCAAAAATAAAGCTGGTGGGAGCCAGTTGGATGAATCCACAAATAAACATCATCCTTAAATAACTTCCGCCTTTGTGAAACAAATATAACAACAAACTAAAGGAAGACACTTTGTGATCATTTTCTTTCCCGATGTTTGCTTTGATTGACTTATTTTAGGTATCTAAAGAGCGCAAACAGCAAGTCTTTTGGGCAGCGTGGTGTGTCGGTGATAGAAAACAAACACTTCATGTGGTTTTTGTAGTGCAGAGAGAAGAACTGATCGATCAAACTGTTGGAGCTAAAGTTAGGTATTCCTCCAAACAAGTCTTATGTTAACAAAGCAGTTATGTTGTGTTTTCACATCTCATATTTTTGAACTCTCTTGGCTCCTGTTGATAACAAGAAGAGTCCATGTTGTGACGGATAAAACCAGGACAGAATTAGATGACAGGGATTACTAACTAATAATACAGGGGTATTATATAAAAATAAATCTTTCTTGAGCCTCCTAGGTGACTGAAACACTGTGGGCTATGGCTCCAGAGGAAGCTGCATGTAAGCTGATCAATAGCCTCCACTTATTTCACTCAGTGGCTAAGTTGCATTGTGAGTGATGCAGGCGCCAGGCTTTTAAAAGACAGAAGAATGAGCAGAATTAAAAAATCTGATATTTCTGGTTCTGCTGTATCGATTTTGATCATTTGTTTTCAAACTGTCAATCATGAGCCCAGTGGTGTTATACAGTAGGAATGCAATGCTAGACCAGTGGACTGCTTTTTAAAACCCGTCACCTACATTCCCCACAATGCAGCCTTGCCACTGAGTGACATCACAGGGGACAATTAATCAGATTACATGCAGCTTCCTCTGGAGCCACAAAAGACAGAGCCCAAGACCTGTAAATTGGAGGAGTTACCCTTTAATGGGGTCTAGTATGGGTTGAGGCCGATCCCCCATCCAAGTGTCATGGAAATCTATTCAGTTGTTATTGTTTAATCCTACTGACAAACCAACAACCAACCAACAAACAAGCAGCCATGGTTTGCCCCCTTTCATACCCAATCATGATACTATCACCTGTTACCTACGAACCTGTTTACCTGTGGAATGTTCAAGGTGTGGACAGGTGTTTTTGGAGCATTTCACAAAGTTCCCAGTCTTTTGTTGCCCCTGTCCCAACGTATTTGAAACACTTTGCTGGTAACAAATTCAGAAGAAGCAGATATTTACAAAAAATCAATGAAGTTGATGAGGTAAACCATTAAATATATTGTCTTTGTACCGTTTCCAATTGAGTATATGTCGAAACACGATCAACGAGTGATCACATTCTGTTTTATTTGTTGTTTTTACACAGCGTGACAACTTTTTTGGAAATCAGGGTTTTGGTTTGCACCTCAGGGTAACGTTAGCTGACACCATATCTATAATTGATGGAAAGCAACTAAATTTTGTTTTAGCTTTTTGGCTTGTTCATTCAAAATGATTCCTGCTGCACTTGTACATGTAAAGACAGAAATGACAGGATATTATATCTTTTCATGAGAAGGGATTGTGAGAGAGGGGACATTTTGACCACGTTACAGGCTGTTCAACCCACTCCGGCATGTTATCGACAGGAAAAATGCCACTCAAATTAGGCCTGTTTGCTTTGTTATTGTCCCCCTGAGAGAAGGAATGTGTGTGTGTGTAAAAGATTTGGATAAAAACCTAGAAAACTTTACTTCTACCCAATGTGTGTGCACAAGAGAGCCTGACTACATTTTAACATGCACTTGAAAGTTTTCTCTGTGTGTATGTTTGTGTGTATATCTGGATTGAATCAGCACAGGAGGGATATTTGACTTAGAGCAGGAAGATGCATGCTACCAGAATGCTAAGCAGCGGTTTTAAACAGTCTTAATATTGAGAAAGTGTAGGGCAATAAATTCCCTTTGACACTGTGCGCTGCTTCCCTGGGGTAAGGCTGCTACTGATCAGCAGGTACACACACTCTTTGGTTGTAAATACTGATGCCCTCACTAGTCAAAACAGGTTTCTTTTCCACTTTATCTACCCTAGTCCGTCCAAGTGTGGAGGAGAGAGGGAGGGAGGGAGGCAGGGGGGAGAGGAGAGGCCAGAGGGAGAGGATATATGTAAGATGAAGGGAAGTGTGGAGAGAGAATCAAGTGAGGGAATAGCCGATGAGGGAGGAAACAAGAGGGCGAAGATGAGAGGAAGCAGAGAGAAGATGAAAAGAAGAGGGCAGAATGGGGAGATTGAGAGAGGGGAGGTGACTGGCGGAGAGAAATGGGAGGAAACGGAGACGTAAAGGAGATGTGAGAGTGTCGAGGCCAGGGAGGCAAAAGAGAAATTGTAGATAAACAGCAAGAAAGATATACAGTACGTGAGGTGAGGAGAGGATGGAAAGAGAGACAACAGTGGATAGAAGAGTCAAGGAGATGTAGGGAGATGCTCATTAGTGTGTGTGTGTGATGTGTGATTTCCTCAGTTTAAAGGTGCACTGGAAGAAATTTTAATCAGAAGAGAAACATCTTCACTCTTTGTTTTCATGACTAAATAAACTGAATAAACAAACTGACCTTAAAGGACAACACAGTTTCATACTGTTTACCTTATATGTGGCGGACCCTGCCACCTTTCTAGCTTGAAACAATGTTCTGGACCTTATTTTCCTCTGAGAACAGCTTGTTTATTCAGTTATGGAAAAATAAACAAGTTTGTATTATTACCTCGTTAATATTGTAAACACAACAATTCCGAGTTTGAATTTCTTCTCCAAAACTACATAGTGCCCCTTTAACGAAGAAGACGTGAATGTGTGAGTGTTCCTCCACATCATATTTCATGTTTCAAGCTGGGCTAATGACCTCAGCATCAATCTGCATTTATGAGTTTTTACTCTCTTTTATTTTATTTTTTTTATTTTAACCCTTATTCCATGTGGAAACATTTCTGAGCTCCTGATCCAACACGCAGTAACACTTCTCAAACATCGTTCCGTTTGGTTGCGATCGCCAAATTGGCCCCAACAGTTTTGGGAAGATCAAAACTATAAAAGATTCAAAGTTACAAAAACTCAACAGTTCGATAGCCTGGGAGCTATGGCGTTTGATGTCTATCCTCAGATCGCTGAAACGTCTATGTAACTTTAATTCTGTCAACTCTCAGGATGTGAAGGTAAAGTGCTGCGTGTGCGTGCACGGGAGCTCTGCATGCTGTGCACAATCCCGCCACTCCACACATATAAGTACTCTGCACTCCAGACATCCAGCAATAAAGGTCCCGTGCCATCTATAGGCAGTTCAGAATGGAGAATGTGGCATAAATATTCATATATTATTACTATTCTGGAACCATAGCTCGCTACTGCAGCGTTCTCCTTAAGGCCACAGTGAGCTCTTCAAAGGAAATGGATTTCTGAGTACTTTAACATATATTATAAAGCCCTGCATTTTAAAAAGCCTGTTATGTCTATGTGTGTGTGTGTGTGTGCACTCGCATAGTCCACATTGTCTTTTCTGAATGCTCAAAACCCTTTAACCGAACCACTTTAGTGTGCAAATCTATAGAATATTGCATCTGAAAGTGCAGGAATGATCCACACAGACTGCTCCAGGCTGCTGGCTTAACTCCTTTCATTTGCTATAGGCTGTCAGCGCACACGCCCGCTCACACGTGTGTTGGCTCAGAACGCGGTGTGACAGTTTGGCCCCGTGGTCACATCCCTGTGGCTGATATCCCCTAATAATCTCCCTCCCGTTTCCATTCGACCGCTTACTGGATGCATGTGTGTGTCCTTAAAGTATTCTAGGATGTGTGTGTAGAGATGGAGATAAGAGGAGAAGGCGCGTTGTGTGACGGCACATGAGACAAATCACAAATACGCAGTATTCACAGATTTTCAGCCGGGTATTTAAATATTTGATGCGACTGAAATATTGAAGCCCTCCACCTGCCTGCAAGCGTGTATCTTTTCCAACCTCTCCTCACCTCCTGTTCAAGGTTTTTTAAATTCTGGACAAGCCTTCAGATCTCTCTCTTTATATATCTCTCTCACTTTCTTTCTTTCTTATCTCCTTCCTCCTGTGCCCTTTACACTCCTCCGTGTCCCCCGTTCTCTCCCCAGTATCCTGTCTATCACTGCCGCCCTCCTTGGCTCAAGTAATCTCCCTCTTTACTGTGTCTCACCCGTTCTCTCTCATCTTCCATCCGTCCTTTCAATCTTTGCTCTCTGACTGCTGCTTGTTTCAGTCTCTCTGTTCCTATCAGCCCCCTCCCTCACTCATCCGTCCGTCTCTCTCTTTCTCCCTCACACCTTCTCTCTCTCCGTCGCTCCCTCTCTCGCTGTCTGTTCTTCCATGAAATTAAAGCGCTCTAAGCTGCTGTTTAATCAGAGCCTGTTTGGGAAAGTGCTGCGATGACAGAAACTGTCCATCCTGAGTGCTGTGTGCATGTATGTACTGTATATGTGTGTGTGTTCATGATTATAATTCCATATACATACGATGAAGTGAAAAATGCACAAAGATGCATGTTCCTGAATCCCCCCGTGTGTGTTTTTTTCATGTGCATGGGTGGTGAAAGTGTTTAGACGGCCATTAATCCAAAGATAAGCAGTATTAGCAGGTGGTGTGGCCTGATACTGTGATGATTAACTAAGAATCTGGATTGTTTACTGTTGGGGGCTGGATAAATGAACACAGATCAACACAGCTAATTAAATACCATTTGCCACCACAAAATAGTGGTTATGGCGGAGGTGGGGAAAGGGAAGGCATGATTGAAGCCTCTGAACCTCCCACCGACTGCTCCTTAGAAACTCTGATTTTGTTGTTGCTTACGCTAAACCAGTGGTTTCCAAATGGTATGCCGAGGGAATGTGTTCATTTCCCAATACAGAGGCAAATATATACCCTTAAAAAATCCTTTACAAACCTTCCAAGGGACCCCAACAATTTCTCGGTCACGAAATTGTCGGGTGGTGGAAATTAGAGTGCGGCAATTCAAAGGCCTTGACTGACAGCCAGGGAGAGAGGGAGGACAAAGAAGGGGGAAAATGGATCACTTTTTTGTGCAGAGCAGTTCCTCTCATTTTTAATTTTGTGGCCTGTTTGGTTAAAATGACTGTGTTGCTGCTTTTTTGTAATTTTACAAAGTTTCAAATGAATTCTTGAATAATTTGAACTGCGCTAGACTTTCTTGCTGAGAGTTAGATGAGAAGATGAATACCACAAGTAGGAGTTTAGTATGGAGCTGGAGTCGGGCGGTGATTAGCTTAGCTTAGCATGAAGATCAGAGATTGGAAGAAGCTAGCTGGGGTAAAAATAGCTTAAGAAATCTCACACTCTTGCACCTCTAGTGTTCACTAATTAACACGTATATTGTTTGTGTTATTTTATTAACAAGCAAAAAAACAGAAATGCAAAAAAGAAGGTTCCCAGTTATCTTGAACTGCAGGTAATAGTGAGCTAGAGGCTTTTAGGTAGATTTCTTCACTTTGCTCATAATCAGGCAAGCTATTTCCCTCCATTCTCTATGCTAAGCCAAGCTAAGCTAAACTAAACACCATGAGAGTGGCATTGGTCTGCTTCTCTAACTCTTGACAGGAAAGCAAACAAGTGTAAACTCAACAGCGTTGCCAGATTTATCGTACCAGAAGCTTAAAATTGATCTGTTTTGGAGGTAATTATTGTATGCAAGTCAAAACCATGTGAACATGTAGTCATAAATGTGTGATTTTACATGTATTTAAAATAATCCTCAAGCATGATTGGCTAGAAAGAGGTCATGTGGCATGTTGGGTCCATATTTTGGTATCCTAGCTTCGACCCTGGCACAGGTAGGGGGGTTTTCTTTGCTTCTCTATGTGCATCCACAATCTGAATATCTCTCCCTGTCTATAGTATGTATCCTACTGTGGCATGCTTACAGGATCCTGTTTACAAAACCCATCCCAGCACACAGCCACGAACTGTACAAACTGCTGTACCCACGGAGAACACACTCTGACAAGTACAAACAGTCATACCAGACTCAGTTACACAAACACAGGCATTAGTCAGATTCTGTTGCTACGTACATGGAGCTCGGTCTGCACACAGGTGTATGTGCACACCATCAGACGAAACAGGCATGATTGATATAAATTGTTGTCTAACTCATCATGCATGCATTTTGTGATTTTATACCATTAAATACATGCTCACCACACTGAATAGGCTACGCATTTTCTAAATATGTTTTCACAAGCGGGAAACAAATGACATGTCATTTGTGATATATCGTGCTGATCACGTTCCCAGAAGTACTTGAGCGTTTCCTGAACATGGTGACCACTCCCCTCCCCACCCTGTACGCAGGAAATCACAATGATAGCTCCAGAGGCAACAGTCATTCATCAGCCCGTAGCTCTCATCACTGTGTTGTAATCAATCCAGAGCATGTTCCACCTGCAACCTGTGGATGGCAGTAGAGGTGCGGCTCACTCACGGACTACTGTGACTGTGTGGCTGTGTGCAGGTGTGTGTGCGCACCTGCAAAAATCTGTTTGTGTTTGTGTGAGTGAGACAGAGTGAGGGAGAGAGGGTGCGCTAGAGTGATCAAGCAGAGAAAAAAAAAAAAAAAAGATTCCAGCAGTGAAAGGTATTGGAGTTTTATTTTACCTGTGCTCCCACGCACATTGTTTTACAGACATTGGAGGGAAAATTGTCTATTCTAAATCTTGTTTCGTGCCACCATTTGTCTCTATAATCCATGGCAGAACAATAGGCTGATGTGATCAAACAGTATCAGCTTGTTCCCTGGTTATTAAACGTCATGTCTGACCCAGATTCCTACGCAGCAGTTACTGTCACACTCGCTACCTTTCCTAGAGTTGGATATAATAGAATGGGGTAAAATGAAAAAATAAATAAAAAAGGAGTGACACGTAATTTTATTTCGCCGCAGCTTTAACAAGGCAGTCAGTGTTGCTGTCAAACCTTGCACCCTAAGCCAAAATTAGCAATTCATCATCGTTCAACGGAGGATTGTGGTTTACTGTCCTCCAACTAGTCTCTCTGCACACCTTCCTCGCCCTTTCTCACTTTTTCCTGACTGCTCTCATCTAATTGCTCTGTCTTTCTTTCTTTCTTTCTTTCTTTGACGTCACCACCTCCTTATCCGTCTGTCTTGTATATCATCAGCTGATCATCGGAGTCATCAGTAGAATGCCATCAACCAGTCTTAAGCCCCACTAACTGTCAGACTCTCATCTGAGCTTTGACTGATGTATGCAATCCTTATGTATGTGCTTTGTGTGTGTTTAAGTGCCTGAGGGTGTGACAGAGCCATCAGCTTGAGCTACTCCATATGATGAAGGGCCGCTCATGTGCTTTCCTCCAGTGAACACCCCCCCCACCCTCATCTTCCTCCTTCATCTCTCACACTCATCCATTTCTTCCTCCGTCCCTCAACCTCTCAATTTCTCGGTTGGCCTTTGCGTCCAGCCCTCTGGCCTCTGTCCCGTCCACCAGAGCTCTCATTACCTCTCTGTCTCTGTGACATCCGATGACAGGCTGGCTGTCACTTCCTGACACCTCGATATTCTCCTGTTCCTCTGTTGCTCTGCTGCAACTGTCTTTACGACTTAATCCTTCTCATTGACTTTTGCTCTTTCTCTCTAATTTCCTATCTGCCTTTTAATCCATATACACACTATCTCACTATCTGTTGGTCAGGTTCTCTGTCATATAGTCTTATCCTCATCCTTTCTTTCCATTTCTGCTACTGTCTGCATATTCTGTCATATTCCCGTCTCTTATGTATCAAATGTCAATGTGAGTCATGTTTATGGTGCTTAGATATATACAGCACATCAGCAAGTCTACAGCAAATGTCATATATTTTACCATATTTCCTTTTTCCGAAAGGCGGCATCCATATTTATTCATTTCATTTTTTCTCTTGTTTTATGTTTTATTCTATCTAAAGGCAGAAAACACACACACACGCGCACGCACACACACACACACACACACACACACACACACACACACACACACACACACACACACACACACACTACATCAGCTAATCACACACCTTGTGGGACCTTCAGCGGGAAGTCAGAGGAGAATGAAGACATCATTAGAAGCGTCAGTATGTTGGACTGTCTTCACGATGTCAAGGACTTCTGTTCATGTCCTCGTCCCACTGTGGCCCATAGTGATGCTGCTCCCTGGTCTCGCCTCTCTACCTCCTAATCATGTAGCTCACATCTTCAGACTGTCCACTAAGTACGTCTCTTCACAGTCATGGCCTGAGAGAGAGTTTTCCTGACGAGATCCTCAGTGGGAAGGAATCTCATCTCTCATTATTTTCAGTGGATGGGATCTGCTGTTGGATGTTCCGCACATAACACCACTGAGGGCAAATTAGTGTTGTAGCCGTCGAATCATCTTCTGTGAGAAGTTATCTCGGTTTTTAACGAAGGAGCTCTGCGGTGGCTGCGGGCTTTTAGTGCACAGCAACGACAGCAGCCATGAGCAGAGTTTTTATCATTAAACAGATGCCCCCGGTCCCTGATGCAGGCCCACATGGAATCTGTGGCAGCAAAAATTTCAACGACGACTCCACAGATTTTTCCCGCAGATTTTAAACAAGTTTCTGCTTGTAAAACTCAGAACGTTAACACGTCTCCATCCCCTTGTGCATGTGTGGCACAGTCGCCTTCAGTTGGTGTTAAGATGTGGTGCAGTTTGACAGTATGTTAAAAAATGAATTTACTGCTGAGGAACTCAATACTGAATATTTATATCAACCAGCTTGAGATCATTTTAGGGTGTTTTAATGTATTATGTTTGCTTATTTTTGCTCATAAACAACCTTTGTCATCTAAAATGAATATTGTCTATCAATCTACAAGTAAAGAAACATTCTGCTGAATTCTGCAGAGCTTCATTCTGCATCACTGCTGAAAACTGTAAAAAAAAATCAAATTAAATTCAAATCGACTTGGGCTGACATTGGTTAATGTTGAAACGTGGTTAACTCTGTAAAATTGAACACTAACATTTGACAATCAAGGTGTTAGTGTCATTCAGTCAAATTTCCTATTATTGCAATTACTAAAATGAACCCCTTATATACTAACTGTAAATTTGAACCTCATGGAAATATGGCCAACTTGAATGTGTGCTTCATTAGGACGGGAACTTCACTAGTCAAACTGTCCGCTGTGAAAAGAGGCCTGTGGTTGTATGAAGGCCGTGCATATCCGCTGTTTACCCACACAGGTGTGTCACTTATTTTGGCTGATCATTACTTGTTACCCTTATCATTCTCATTGGTACGTTGGCTTTGGTGACCTCACTTAATTTCCCGCATAGCTTCGCACCGACTTCAACCTGAAGTGTAATTAACCAGAATAATTGAAAACATGAAAACACCTGTGTGGGTTTTGAGATACCTGGAATAGGACAATTCATCAGCCCCATCTTTTTGCAGAATCATTGTTGCCATTACTCTGGATTGTCCATACAGCTTACTGTCAGCAGCGTTCTTGGGTAATATGTCTTCGGTAGAAAGTTTAAATAAAAGCTTTTCAGAGTGGATTATGGGACATTGTTGTGGTGTTAAATATTTTATATGTAAATTCTTCAATGCTGTGAGCACCTCAAATAAAACTCCAGTCACCTTCATAGGGCATTTTCAGAGCACACATTTTGACTCGTCATAGTAGAAGAAGTGGAGTTTCTGTTAATGATGGCTCTGTTCCATTTAAGTGCCTCAGTAAGTAAGTGAGTGTATGAGCAATATCTGGACCCTGCCACTGACACATCTAAATGTAATTCAGCCATCATTAATATTATTAATTACACCTGTTCTTCTCCCCACGGTGACATGTCAAAATGTCTGCTGTGGGAAGAGACTCCTGTACTGCAGAGGAGGCAGAAATCTCAAAGATGGATTCTTTTTATTAAAAATTAATATCATTGCTTTGTTAGAAAGGTTCGGCGTAAAGAGGTGTATGCTGGGATGCATGTTACTGTTGACTGATACATCTTTGAGGATGCCGTACTAAGCCACGATGGCATTAGTGGTAAGTAATCTACTCAAGTACTGTACTTAAGTACAATTTTGAAATACTTTATGTATTTCCAATTTTTGCTACGTCATACTCCAATGGCTGTATATATTTTTTTACACTTAAAGTTACTTCTTACATAAAAAAAACATCCTTATTTTGTGACACAATAGTATATACTCTGAAGTTGGCAGTGCTGATGAACTATAAACCAAGATTTTTTATTGTACTACACTGCCTGTTTTTTGGCTAGAATTTTTCAAAAACATGTCGAGTGCTGAGATACAATAATGTTTGTTACTAGCTGGCAGCCTTTCTGTTTCTGAGCCAGATACAAGCACCATCCAACTAGCGATATGTCACCCATCAATGGCTCAGAGTGTTTATTGGTCAGTGCAGTGCATTGTGGTTATCTACCTTTCGAGCAAAAGGGAATATCACAACCATTTGTCTCTGTTTTCTCTGGTCATGAAGCACCAATTTCAAAACTATTTGTGTCTTTCTACTGCACAGACAGTCCAGTTTTATGCATGGGCTATGCTAACACCCCTCTGCTTCATCAGGTACCACATCTAAACACATGTATTCAGTTTTTTTCTTAAATGTGAATTACACATTTGCATACACATTTCCTCTCTTGCTCAGATATCACAGTTTTCTTCAAATAGTTGCTGTTGCTGTTTTGCAACGTGTGAGCTGCGGCTGTTCAGAGACTTCTTATTCCTTGGCTGCTCATAAAGTAGTTGGCCATTTAGTTGTCTTGAAGCATGAAACAAGATTAGTACTGTTCTTTGTTTTTGATCTTTTTGCATCTGTCTCTTTCTTCTCTGTCTTTTCTTCTTGCTCTTTCAGCTGGTGTAATGATGTGACTCGCCAGCATCACTGATTGACTTTAATTTATACATCACATATTCTTTTTGATTTGGACCACTTTAGTTTGATTTGGTGGGATAATTTCAGGTCAGGATCCAATTAGTATGAAACTTAAAGATTCCCCTACCATTCATTTTCAGTCAGGAGCTACACAGTGGCCTGGTGGTTAATGCTGTAGCCTTGACAGTCAAAGCAAGATGGTCCTGGATCATGCGCCCACTGCCGTGTGTGAATGTCTTTCTGTTGCCTGCTCTGGTTTCCTCACACAGTCCAAAGACCTGCAGATCAGGTGAACTAGCAGATTAAAATTGCCTGTATAAAAGCATTTGCCTGATGTTAATCCGATGATGGACTGGTGACCTGCTTCCCTGCGATTTGTGCATGCAGGGATAGTCTCCTCCCCCCTGTGACTCTGAGCAGGAATAAGTAGATATACAAGATGGATGTGTGAAAGCTCCCTACCTCCTTCTTCAAGGTTATTTAACAATTTCCCCATTATTTCGTCAGTAGACTCCGAGGATTATCTACAACCCCCCTGTGCATACCAGGAGTCACAAAAACGGCGTTGACTCTGGCAGGCTGACTACTTTCTCTCTCCGTCCTTTCTCTCTGTCCCTGTTGCTGCTGCTCTGTCATTGCTAAAAGGTTTCCAACCATTGCCAAACAGTCAATATATATCCAGCGTGAGGCCGCCGAGGAAGGTTTAACCCAGCAGATGACATTCAGTACAGCGCCATAATCATCGCCTCCTAATGAATTAAATAGCCTTGACATTTCACAGCGTGCTTGTCCTTTTCCTGCAACTGCTCGGCTGTTGTATCCCTCCTTTCATGCATTCTGTCGCTCTCTTGTTCTTATTCTTTCTCTTGCAGTGTTCCAGGTGCCTTCTGGCCTCTTGCACCCCCCCTCCATTACCCTACCTCATTTCTATATCCCTCTCTCCCTCCCTCTTACTCCTTCCCTCGCTTCTTCTCACTCTCATCGGTATGCTACTGCACGCCCAGCTGTCTATGCAGGCAGAGCTGAGAGAGAGAGAGAGGGAGGGAGGAGGGAGGGAAAGAGGGTTTGGAGGGCGAGAGTCACTGTTTAGCAGCAGAGACAGAATCCAGCTGGAGGGTCACGACCCTAAATGACCGTCCACGCTCACACACACACGGGCACGTTCAATAAGTCATACACCCGCACTTCCCTGATGGCAGGAGCGATAGGTCATTCGCCAACAATGTAGGAAGAGAGAGGGAGAGACAAAAGGAGAGGGAGGGAGAGAATGAGAAAGCAGGATTTAGGGATGAGGTGGAGGTGTGTTCGGTGCTTGCTGGGCCATAATTGTCCGGTGGTTTGGCAGGGAGGCTGGCGAGGAAGGATGGAGACATAGAGAAAACTAGCAGTGGAAGGGGCATGGCCTGCAGGAGAGGAGAGGTTTTGTAACAGAGTCAGAAAGTTTCTTTTGTCCTGGAATACAGATGAGGGCTGGATGGATGACTGCCTGGCTGCACTGTTACGGGACAGACAGACGGATAGACTCATGTATGCACAAACACAGCCTCGGGGTCTGTCTGAGTTTCCTCCGTGAGGCACACAGATGAGTATGCAAGAACATCACAAACAAAATATATAATAATAAGCAACACTTTCATTATTGTAGACTTAAAGCCATTGCCATTGAGTATGTGGTTTCCAATTGTGTCTTGTTGCTTTTAAAGATCCCCTTCATACATGTGTTAAGGCAAAGTTCTCTAATGTGTGTCTGACATGGGTTTTGCAGAAAAAAAATGGGCACCTACTCGATCTGCCTTTAACTGTTGGACACAAGATGTCTCCTACTTCACTGTAAAGTCCATTCTCAGTGTTGTGCAGTGGAGGCTTCAAGTTTCCACATGACAGTTGTGTGTAGTGTATGTTGGACAGGGATTTGCTTCCAAACCATTTGTGATGGCACAAGTCACGCTCGTCGTCCTACCTCTTAAAATCTAACTTTCAACAAGCACAGATACATTTTACACTCTCAGTAGATGAATGTTAAGGGTCAAACTCAAACATTCAACTATAGGAACAAGAAGACAAGAAAAAACACAGTTTTGACTTGAGGGGGATTTTTTGAAATTATGGTGGCATAAGCCTTTGTATTGATTTAAATGAGTTTATTTAGGGTGAAATTAACATTATGAAAAAAAAAAACCCTTATCAGAGACGACCTCGAACACTTGTTTCTCTTGCTTTTACTTCTGAAATACAATCACAAAAAGCCTGATAGATTTGTGATAGAGCTTCATTAAAAACAAGATCAAGGAAGGATCATATAAAATATGGAAACACAAATATTGATCCTGTGAGAATGTACTTTTAAAGGTAAAGTTAGTATGGATTACATTTGTAATTTTTAAAGAATGGTCAAGGAAAGCATATGCTATTTAATCTTTTAGTATATTTCGATAGAATATTCTATGTTCTGATACAAACACTCGGTACTGCTGCAGCAGGACTTTTTGTGCTCTGTTTTATTTATATGACACATTAAAAAGTTATTTTGTAATTCAGAGCTTTATTTTCCTTGGGAAATATCATATTAATGAAGCAAAATGGGCAAATTCCATGCTTAATTAATGCTTTCCTAAATGTTTAATGTTAAAGCGATGTAAAATTAAACATGAAAACAAAACCTTTATCCTTTTTATTGACCGGATTGTATTGCAGTGTAAATAGTTAACTATCTTGTCAAGTCTTGTTTTATTCTCTGTGGCCTGTCGACTTTTGAATAATTAAGATTTATCTCCGCTTGTATATACACTGTAGACTTTTATCTAATAAACAGACACATGGTGGCTCAGTTTTCCTGCAGACAAACAAACATAAGCACTCTTGCTGACACACATGCACACTGTATCCATCAGTTCGGCGTTATCAAATTCATTCTAGCACATTTCTCTTATGGGATGAATGAGAAATTATTTTGCTTCTGATCTCTAATGATTGTCAACATGAAAGATCTTAACAAGATCATCTTTGAGGACTAAAGACAACTCTGAAGTCTGCTGAAGAAAAAAAAACAAAACACAAGGGTTCAAAGCTCCAATCAGAGCTATAACATTTATCTTGGTGCCGTGAGTATTTTAATTAGAAGGGAATTCCCGCTGCCCATGATTACTGAGGCAATATGGGACTTTATGTCTTTGAATCCGATGTTTATTCCCTGAACAAATAAAAGCATGCTATATTAATTCCTTTAAAAAGTTGAACTTTAGCTAACAAATTCAGACAGGGAAAAGTTCATAACAGCAGACACATGGGGAAACTAAACAACCTCCGGTAAAACCGAGGACAGGTTACATAATAACTGTCAGTGGAGCGGCGCTCACCAGCTGCGGAGCTATCGCGAGAGGGGCGCTGGTTGCCACAGTAACGCCAGCCCGACACAAACGCCCTGAGCACAGAGGCTGGAGCATGCCGCCGGCGAAAAGCTGAAATATTGAAATAAAAACCGTGAATTATTTAAACATTGGGCTCAATTAAATGACAATAAAGCAGGCTGAATGTAAAGGTGAAAGACTGATTATATTGGCATGAGCGGGTAGACCGAGGACAGTCACAGAGCACAAGGTAAGTCGAGTATTTTCAGCAGCTGTGTGAATTAAGTTAATGTCCTTCAAGTTACGTTAAAGTTAACGTAGAGTTATGAGGCCTGGTTAGCTTGACTCACTCTCAGTTATCGTGTCTGTCACCTTTGCACGACAGTTGCTTAGGGCTTTTTAGGTGAGTCACTGGTCACTTTAGCTTTAGTCAAATGCCTCTTTACACAGACTCCTTCCTGGTAACTGTTGCGCAGGAAAACTGTCGTTAGTCTACCTAACGCGAGGGTCAGCTAAATGTAGCCACATTTCCCCATTTGACTCTTGTTGTATGCTAGTCATGGGCAAATACTTAGCTATATTAGTTATAATAGGATAGAAACTTTAGCAAAGACAATTTTGGCTTGGACCAAGACAACTGAACTAACTTATAATGATACGCTTTCAGCCATTTTTGCCAAAAAAACAAAGATGTCCACTGTGAGTGTCACCTGAATGCTTCTGTAATGAAGGTGTAGCTTTGACAGCTGCTGTTGTCAAGAAGAACTACAGGCTTCAGTCTGCCTACAAAAGACCATCTTCACCTAAGCATAGCTATAACACAGGTGTTGATAATGTTAATCGAGGCAGCTACATATTAGGTTGCTGGTATAGCTTCAAGGGCCATTGTTAATGATATTACAAGTTGAAGTAAAAGATTGAAGACTTTTTTATGCCCACAAAAGAATTATATCACAGATTTTGAGAACAAAATTGTTAGTGATAGTGAGCACTTCTCCTTTGCCAATAAAATCTATCCACCTGACAGGTGTAGCATATCAAAATGCTGATTAAAAAACATTATTAATGCACAGGTGCTCTTTGAACTGGTCCCAATAGCTGAAAACGCTTTACAACACTTGTCACATTCATCCATTCACACACACAGTCATACACTGATGGCAGAGGCTGCCATGCAAGGTGCCAACCTGCTCATCAGGAGCAATTTACGGTTCAATATCTTGCTCAATGGCACTTTGACGTGCAGCCAGGGGAGCTGGTAAGTCAAACCAGCGACCTGTTACTGGACGACCTGCTCTACGTGTATCTCCTGAGCCACAGCCGCCCATACAACACAGTGCCACAAATGTTGCAAGTTTTGAGGGAGCATGCAATTGGCATGCTGACTGCAGGGATGTGCACCAGAGCTCAGCCGCAGGCCGACACCACACCAGCCCAGGACCTCCACACCCCCGCTTCATCACCTGCATGATTGTCTGAGACCAGCCACCCAGAGATGGTTTGCACAACTGAAGAAATTCTGCACAAACTGTCAGAAACTTTCTCAGGGAAGCTCATCTGCATGCTCGTCATCCTCACCAGGGTCTTGACCTGACTTGCATGGGCAAATGCTCACCTTTGATGTCATCTGGCAGTTTGTAAGTGTTTCCTGGATGAATCCTGGTTTTCACTGTATTGGGAAGACAGTGTCAGGGTTTTCCCTTGCTCAAAATACAGTGGAGGTCTGCTGTTAACTTGGCAGACCTCCAATATGTTTTTGGAGTTCTAATAATTATGATTGAAGAAAATGATAAAATGTACCCTTTTCAACATTGAGCTAAATACAACAGATACAGCTAACATGTAACTTAACAGTTTAACAGCAAAGTGAGTCCATCATTTATACTGTAACATAAGCTATTGTATTTTCAAAAGAACACCTGTGCACTAATCGTACTGTTTAATCAGCATCTTGATATACTACACCTGTTTGGTGGATGGATTTTCTTGGCAAATTAGAAGTGCTCACTGACAAAATTGTGCTCAAAATCTGAGCAATATAATTCTTGTGTGTGCATAAAAAAGGTTTAAATCTTTTACTTTTACTTGAAGGGTAGTAGATAGTAGAGTAGTCAAGTAAAAATGCCCTCTGTGGAAAAGGTCTGTAAGATAGCTATCATTGAAGCTGACCTTCTATTAAGGTTCTGATTTCAGTCTGCTATACTGTACTGTTGTTTTCGTCTGGTGGGTGGAAGTTTCATACAAGGTAACAATAAGTGAAATGTCAGGGTCTTTGAGGTTACCCACAGTGAGCGAAACTCACTGTAGCTAATAATCACCTCCACCTAATGTCACTTTGCAATAAGCTGAGCAGGCTAGCAGGTGTGGCTGCCTTGCTCTCCTGCTCTAACTATATATAATATCTACCTTACTGGCTAATTGGCTTTTACTGGTGGAAAGAGTTGCCAGTCATTCGTCAATACAGTAAGTCTGCTAGATACAATTTAAACACACTGGATCGCCTGTTTTAGCTGCCTCTTATACATTAGAGCAAAATCCGTGCCTGCTATTTTGCTCGTTTTACTGCAGCAGCGTTCATGTATGGCAGTGCGTGATTTAGCCTGGGCTCAGTGGGATAGCCAGTTTTATGCTATTACTGTTGGTTTTTATTGCAGAAGAGACTCTTCGGAGAGAGAAAAAAAATAGCCAAACGAAGGACACAGGAGGAATACCTGAGCCTCCAGAAAGAAGAGGCATGAATTCAAATGGCTTTGTGGTGCTTCCTAACAACAAGGCCAAATCCGTCAAGCTCAAAGCCAGGTAAGATGAGATAAGATCAATTATGTCATTTGAGGCATTAGGTAGAAGCCCATTAGGGTTACTTGGCTGCCATACTGTTTCCATCTGTTCCTATTAAAATTCTGCCCGGAGAATGAGCATTTGACAAAATGGAGTTTCAGGCGAGTTAATCATGTGACCTGGATTCTGATTCAGAGCAGTGTATTTGTTTTCTTCCTATTGGGCAATGCAAAATTGAGCCCAGTCTCCTATGTAGTTTCTCATTTCCAACAGGTAATTGACTTAATTGATGTCTGCCTTGGCGGCACCCTGATCCAGTGACTAATTGATTAAAGTATTGATCAGTCATGGCAATGGGGATCTGCTAGTGCAGCAGATGAATTGAACATATTGATGAAAGCCTGGCTGCCCAATCTGACAAAGTAGGTCATTTGTATGATAGATTGTTATTGATTGATTGCATAAATGTGAGTGTGTGTGTGTGTGTGTGTGTGTGTGTTTATGTTGCCATAGGAACATGCAAGAGCTGCAGTTGAAGACGGTGACTCTGGGCCAAGAGGGACAAGAGATGGAGGAGAAACTGCAACAGCTGAAAGAGAGCATGAGTAAAGAGAAGAAGGAGAGAGGGTGAGTATTAGTGTAGCAGTGAGAAAAGAAAGGAGAGGGAGAGACAGACAGAGGAGGAGAGAGGGGCAGACCTTAGTGGGGAGGTGAGAATGGAAGTAAGATAGTAGAAAGCAGAAGTAGGAGATAGGGTGAGTGAGAGAGGGGACACAGGGTAGTGAAGTATGTGCAGGATGGGCTGCAGTAGCTGTAAGAGGAAACAGAACTAAGGTAGATTTAAATTCCTGAAGGCAAGTATCAGAACAAGTAAAACGGTCTGTAAAAACTCATAGATTTCCGGAAGCGGCAATTGCAGGTGTATTTTTGGACCTCACTGCTTCCCAGAGATCCAGTGTCGCCCGTGTGATGTCAGTCAGTTGGCAGTTGGCAGCTTTGCCATGCCTCCATAACAGCACCACATGAGGGCGAAAAGTGAATGTTGTCTTCTGAGACGGTAATTATAACACTAAAAAATGGTTGCTATAAAAGTACCGTTATTTACATATTTATTCATTGTTGTGTCACAGTCTTTTCTTTGTTTGTTCAGCCATGACCGTGAACACTAATGTTCACTGTTTACTCCCAACGCTAGTGACCGGGACAAACAAAACTGATATGTCGCATGCGAACCACCTACCCTCTCTGGCCAACCAACTACGTTATGTTATTACTTTAACACCAGGAAAAGACAACACTCATGCCATTTCACAATACAGAGCCAAATTCTAAGACCTAAGATATATAGTATCATATCACAATAATGATTTTTCGACCTGTTGCTCAGCCCTACCCACGAGCAACAGGTCTCTAAGAATGAAGCCCTCCATCTGTCTGCCTGTGACTGTCCAACACTTTAACACAATGCAGGATATCTCAACAGCTACATGCCTGATTTTCTCGAATACTGGAATATATACAGTATTTGATTTGGCATGCTCTGATACTGAAATTGTACCATTATCTTGGTTACAGTAACTGCCAGTGTGAGCTTAAAAATGATAAAACTACCATCTGTGGACAGATGGGGAGGAAAGAGACAGGAAAAGACAGGAACCAGAGAAGACAGAGAAGGAAGAGGGGGAACCAGACAGTAAAGGGCACTGCTCAGAGAAAGTCGAGGGACAGAGGATTTAATTCAGCGAATTGGTAGTTAAGTGGCTTAATGTATAGATGCTGGATAAAATTAAGTCCAGACTGTCACAGCTAAACACATAGAGAACAGAGCAGGTGACAAATGGAGAGACAGGAGTCGGTTAAGCAGGTACGGTAAGGTGGTGAAAAAGACTCCAACAGCTGTAAAAGAGCAAGCAACAAGAAAGCTGAGACACTGAGTAATAGAGATGGATGGAGGAGGAGACTAAATGAAAGCGAGGGGGAGGTCGATGACTTCTCTCCCTATAAAGGTCAAAAAAAGGATCCCATGAAAGGAAAAAAGGAACGGTCAGAGAATTGAAAAAGGCCACTTATAGATGAAGTAGGTTCATGCTCATAAATGTAGTGGACTCTTCTAAAGGTCAGTGCTCTAATGCAGCCTCCCTCACTGGAATCGATGGCCAACAATATTCCCCTCATGTCGCGTTAAAAGGACGGCACACTTAGCACAAACAGAGGACGCAAGAATAAGCAACAGTAAACTGAAGAAGGAAGACTAAACTGGAAGATCATAGAGACAAGTACTGACCCAAGTACTCCATTCATATTAGTTTTTCTTTTCTTACTTTTCCCTCTCATAATCAAAACTACAAGTCATGATTGTACCAGTCTGCACTGTATTCTGCTTGACATTCTTTTTGTTTTGCCCCTGTAATTTCCACTATATTCCCAATAAGGATTAAATTTGTTTATAGCATGCAATATATTAACTGTC
The DNA here is from genome assembly GCF_965226575.1 of Pagrus pagrus. Classification (NCBI taxonomy): domain Eukaryota; kingdom Metazoa; phylum Chordata; class Actinopteri; order Spariformes; family Sparidae; genus Pagrus; species Pagrus pagrus. Next base: position 21,455,131 of record NC_140188.1, on the reverse strand, counting down.
ATAACTCCTAACTCCAGAGTAATTGCACAGGATCTACAGAGGCTTAAATGTTTACTGGTACAACATGTGCACTGGTGCCCAGCAAATGCTTGTATTTATTTCTGTAAATATCTCTCCCATATTTGTTTAATTTTGAGAGGCGAAGGCAATGATGAAAGGCGAGAATTACAAAAAAGGTGAAAAGAAAGTTTCATTATCTTTGAAAGTTTAAGTTCAGCACAATGGAACCACATGTTATTCCCATGATACTGTTCAGCGAGCATTTAGAGCCCAGACGCTGTCCTTCAGTTGATAGTCTTTCATCTGAAAAAACAAAGAATAAAAACAAAGGGTGCTCTTGTGACAGTATTAAGAGTACAGTATTAACTTTATAGATTAAGAATTAACACAGTATCTTTGAGGTTTTGCACCTATGTGGGTGAAGGCCTTTCTCATTACTGAGAACTGCAAGTTTGAACAGCAATTATTTGGACTGTACTTACTTAGATATGGACTTTGAATTGGACCAGTAATTTGGCTGTGACTGCTGACATTTCACACATCCACGACAACACAAGTACAGACATGTCTTGTCTCCCAAATCCACAACATCATATTAACACAAGTCTACTCTTAACTTGCCTGCAGTAGGAACACGTTGTGATCGTGTTCTCTTTGAGGCAGATTAACTGTATTTCTCTCTTGTAAGGGCTAGGCCTGCATGTAATGAAATTGCCTGAGTCAGTGTGCAAACTGATCATAAGCAATGGAAACTTTCTATCATGATCGGTGTCATCATGACAGTCATCATATACAATCAGCTGAACATCAGTTGTAATTTTGTCTCCAGTATGTTTTTCTGTTTTCTAGTGGCTCATTAGTATGTGTGTAAGTGTTTGTGTGACGCTTAAAATATAAAAATCGTAGGTGCCCTTCTTTAATGGACTCTCACAAACAAAAAATCATTTATTTTTGCTCCATGTTTCATTATAGAGTATGTACCTTGCCCATTACTGTGACTATCATCCAACAAATTCAGATTGAGGGGCACCCCAGCCGGTGTGAACAAGAAATTAATTTGCAGAATGAAAACAAACACTGGTTATTAACGTGATTGTTTGATTCTCTGTTCCCAGCTCACCTAATTTCATTGATAAGTGTGGAGATGCGTTACCCAATGTGAAGTTATGGAGAACATCTTAATAGAGGTGTATATCACAATATATGAGCACATAACTTAGACACAGTTTTAGGGAGAGGCAGAGTACATATATTACACACAGAATCCTGCAAAATGTAACAGCCACAGAAAGGTTATCTACACACACATACACACATTTACAGCCAGCACAGCTAATTACAATATCAGTGATTTAGAGCAGAGGTATGCTGAGAGGCACTCGTTCCACATGATGTATTTCCTTTGGTTTATATTCATACATCATGAACAAACAAGGAAATGCATATTGTAGATTATAATTGTAGGTTAATGTACTTATTGTTTTAGGAGGTGTGTGTGTGTAAGTGTGTGTGTGTGTGTGTGTGCGCGCCTGTATAAATACTACTTTGTTTCTCAGTGGAGGTCTAGCTCTAATTAAGAAGCCATACATCAGTATGGGGAGAGGGCCATCTTGTCCAGGCTGCACCAACGATAAGCACATAAACACAGTGTTTCCTGTCACACTGAAATACTGCAACATTTACCGCTCCACCAGCCCCAAGATACGACAAGGTGTGTGCGTGGCTGCCTGTGTGTGTCACTTGATACTAGCCCTCCATAAATAATGGCACTTTGTTGTTTGTGTATTTTTTTTAACACTTTGCCCGTTACAGAGAGTACTACATTTTTTTTAGATCTGTATGTCTTGTCCTCCTTAATCAACTCCTCTCGACCGCTACAGGACAGGACTCCTGCTAAAACCCTGCAGTATATCTCTGAAATATCACTAGCCCGAAAAAGATTTTAGTGTGTGTGAGCCAGCTTGAAAGAAGGCGGAAAGATACAGAGAAAGTTTGTGTATGTGTTCAAGGTAGTGTGTGAAGGCAGGAGAAGAGGCTCAGCTGGCTGTATGTCAGTAGATGAAATAGTGCACTCTGGATGTGAAGTGGCTGAAAGGTAACTGATGAAATGATAACATCATATTTAGAATTATTCTTTTTTTTTTTTTCTTCAAATTTTTACTTCATGTTCATTGTTTATATAGAAAACAAGCCAACTTTTCTTTTCAGACAGGCCATTCTTGATAAATAATGCTCTGCTGGTTTGTTTTTTCATATGCAATTAACTAATCAGTCTTGACTGTTCAGAGCTGTTGTCAAGGAGAACACTTCAACACGCTTTTTCATTTCTCGGGCTACTGCTGCTCCAGCAGAAGACGGGAAGCAGGGAGTCATAGCAAGTCCTTTGTGCCAGTTGAGATGGGTCAGAAGATTAGCTTTTTATATTTAACTACTGCCCCAAAGTTACTTCCAAACACAGTTTGTGTTTTTTATTTGCTGTCTGTTGGTCGACATTCTTGAATATACATTTGACACAGTGAGCAGAAGGAAGGTAGAAGACAAATTTGTAGAAGATGTGATGAAGCTTAAAACAAATGAACTGGCATTGAAGAGGAGCAGTCAGGGAGGAAATTACCTTATTAGGCACTAAAATAAAACAGATGCACATGTCCTGTCAGGCTTTTACAATTGAGCGCCACATTAATGTTCCTGCAGTTCCCTCCTTCCTTTTATCTGAAAGCTGTGTGTAGCGATGCAGCAGTCCCTCAGATGTGAAACTCGGCTTAACAGTTTGAATCAATTAATTGGTACGCCTCTAATGAAAAAGAGGAAACAACTTCTCATCAGCTTCTCTCTGATTGACATGGGAGAGAGCAGGAAGGATGGGGAGTTTGGCGGTTAATCAGGTGCTCAGATGTGTAGGTTACCTGGATTTTCTCTAAGCTCCCTCCCTTACATGTGAGTGTATCTTTGACAAGTCTGTACTGGAGATCTTCAAGCTGTGATTTATGCTCAGGCTGTGTAGTGTACTGTGTGTCTGTGTTATGCACCACTCTGTTTTTCTCTCTATCTGCTCCTCTCTTAGATCGCAGAGCTCCCGGAGTCAATGAATTGTTCATCTCTGTCTTAGTCGGGCTACACACACACACACACACACACACACGCACACACACACACGCACAGAGTCTCTCCCCCTCTCGTACCCAGCCAAAGAATAAGCGAACAAATTCAGTTTGCTGAGAGGAGGTGCGGTATAATCACTTTGTGAAGAGTACACAGGCGATAATAAAGCCAGAGCAGCGGCTTGGGGCAAATGCAGTACATCATTCTCTGCTTTGGCCTGCCCGGATCGCAGATTTAATGTAGCTTTGTCTTTAGCCCTACACAGCTTACAGACACTAGCTCTTGCCTTATCTAAAAGTACAGTTGAGGAACCCCCCTTTTCCCCTGCTTTCTTTGCCGTCTCTGTGCTGTGCTTTTCTTTCTACTGGCTCTTTTACTCCCTCTTTATTTCAGCCTTCATCTATTCTTTCTTCTGTTTTTGGCCAACATGTGTTGTTGTCGTCTCATTTCCTTCAGGTACCTGTTTCAGTCTGTATGTGTTAGAGCTGCAGCAGTTTATTTTGTTGATGAAAGAAAATCATTTAGATAATCGACCAATTGTTTAAGTCATTTCTCAAGCAAAAATGTAAAACATTTGCTGGTTAATTGGCTGTTTTTTGGAGAAAAGAAACAATGTGAAGGCGTCACTTTAGTCTCTGGGAAATTGTGATGAGCACAACAATCTCACATATTAAAGACAAAACAATCGATTTAATCTTGAAAGTCTGCCGTTTATTGAGAATAAAAATAATAGTTTCTCAAGCCCTAATATGTGCTGTGTCTGTCTGTGTGTGTGGACTAAAATGTGTTCGTAGGATTCTATGTCTGAATTGTTCTTGTCTCTAGTAAGTATCTCTCCCGTCTAATCCGTCTCTGAGTTCGCCCTGTCCTCTCGTCTCACCCTGGGAGAGAGGGAATCGAGAGAGGACACGATTACTTTGGCATTAGACTTCAAAGTGTGTGCGTTTGCATGTGTGTGTGCTTGCGGGACGCAGATGTTGTCAGTTCTCCCTTTGGGTGAGACGGGTCAGTTAAAGGTGATAGCCGTGTATACGTCTGTGTGCATGTCCTTGTGTCAGACATGAGTGTGTCCAACTACGACAGGTGGTGTTTGCCTCGGGTTGAATTGAATCTTTTGGCGTCTCCTCTCCTTTCATTTCAATATATCTTTTTTATCATTACGAATTATGAGCTTCCTCTGAGCTAATGTGAAAGTGTTCTCCTCACCGTGCTTCTTCTGCTTTGCTTTTGATGAAGAAATGTTTTTTGATGAGGTGGTATTAGGTGTCTCGTTTGATGTTTGTTTCCAATATGCAAGCTGTGACTCGGAGGTTGTCATCTGCTATCCACCCACTAGACAGTGAAAGGTGCAATGTGTGATAGTAGTGTGTGAACGCGTGTGTTTTTCTCTCTTTGTGTAACAGGTGTAGTCAGGTCACTGCATTTCTCTCTTGCTGTCTCTCTCGCTCTCTCACACATGTATAGACACACGCGCTGTTATGCTTGGTTAAAAGTGTTTGAACTTTGGTCATGCTGATTAAACTTTACAGTTTGGAGAGGTCTGTCAGCTGCACTGATACAATAGGTTGAGATTGTTGAGAAGTGTGTGTTTGTATATTTGTGTGTTTGTAAGACGGAGAAACATCAGCTGTGGGAATATGTGTGCATCCGTATGCTTCTAAAAACAATATTAAGCCATTATTATTGTGAAGTGCGTGTTGACTCATACAGTATGTGTATATGTGGGTGTAATTGAGTGTGTTTCTGTGTGGATTAGATAATGAGATCTTTGCTAATGCAGAGTCCGCAGAGATACACTCAAGCACGCACCTACACTTTATCTCTCCAGGCTGCCTGTCCTGAGGGGACACCCTGTCATCTCTCACCGACAGGGGTGTGCCTCAACTGTCTCCCCTAGCGACAGTCCAGTTGCCAAGGTGATGTGGCCAGGGCGATTACCTGACGCCCACCCTCAGTGTCAGCGCAGCACAGCAACGGCGTCAGGGCTGTTGGCAACTCTTGCCATCACACACACACACGCACGCAACACACACAGATAGAAAGAGACACTCTCTCATACACGCAAATAGAGTCAGACTTCCTGTGCCTTGACAGGCTGCCAGCTCAATCCAAAATAAACTTCTTTCAAAGACAGCCAGACATCACAATAGCATAAATAGCATAAATAATTCAACAACATGAGCATGAATAACTCCCGTCTAAATGAGGATCCCTCTCCATTTCTCAACTTTCTGCAACTGACAGGATCATCCTGCATGAGTGTGCGTGTGTATGCACACGTGTGCACATTTGCATTCATGTTCTTGTATTTGCATCTGTGTCTGTGTGTGTGTTAATGTTGGAGTCAGTATAATCATATTTCTTCTGTTTTTATGTGTGAAGTTCAATAGACCTCTGTTGTCTGCAACAAAATGAAAAACAATCCTTTTGGTCTTAGACTGAAGTACGCAGTGTGAAAATTTAGGCCCCTGTGACTTTGTACGTGTGCAGAATTTATGTTGGCAAGGCCAAATTCTTGTGTGTATGTAAAGGCGTGTGGTAAAGTGCTTTTCCTTGCTGTTCAACAGTAAGTCCTCTTAACAACAACACAAGGACTGACTGATAAATTAAACACTCTTTTCTGTCTAATGGAACAAAGTGATTTTCCAAATTTCTTTTTTTTTTCATGGATTTAGTCTGAAGGACTTAGGATTTAGTTATGTGGTGCTGTTACGCCTTTTTCATGCTGATATTATTTTCTTTTTCTTGACATCAGTTCCTTCTCTTCTTCTTAAGCCTGACACTGTTATTAAAATGCTTCAGTCTCTTCGAGTACTTCAGTGGATTAAAATGCATTAACTCTGAGTTTTGTCACATCTATCCTGCCGTCACTTTACCCACTTGAAAATACAAGAATACCAAGGTGTTTGCAATGCAGTTTATGCTAAATCCCAGGTCTAATACATTTTTTTTTTTACAGTTATGTTAGCTCATAAGGAATCTATCCATTCATTATGCTGTATTGGTTCATACTGTATACTATGTGAACAGTTAAACCAAAGTGCTCAAACATAATGGGAAATTGTCCTAGAAAAACAAAACAAAAAACATCTGCTCTGTGTTTTTCAATGTGTGTGTGTCAGTGAAGGATCTTGATTGTTGTGTTTTAAGCTCCATACCCAGATCTCCTGAAGTAGAATGAACATTAGAGTGACTGTTTTCGAATATGTGTCTTCATGAAAAAAAGAAGCATGAGAAAATCAAATCAAGGACTGAAACAGATTTCATCACTTTCTGTTTTTTTAGATCGTAGCTAAGATACTGTAGATGAGTTACGCATGTCTAATTCTAAGAGGTTGTTTTTAAGATTGCTGTTTCATAATTGCCAAAGAAAAGCTCCCCCTTTATCTCTCTCTCTCTTTGTTTAGGCATTCTGGATGGAAGTCTGGACAATGTGATGCTTTAATCAGTAATGCTCTAACAAACAGCAAGAAGAACAAGGAGATCATGCTCCAAAAGGTACCAAATGCATTAATCTGTATGTGTGTATCATTTGGTAATTTCTGTTTCCATGCACTATGTAGATGTCGATGTGCCTGCATCCGTCAAAAAAGTCCACGGCCTTTTGTACATGTGCACTTCCCACCCTGCCCCTTGATTTGAGAAGTTTGTGCCCTGGATCTTAGGGGAGGCACGCTAATGTCTTTGAGTTTGCACTAGGAAGAAGTAACTCCTTTTCGAAAGGTTACGACTGCCTGAGAGCAAAAAGAACAAGAATGATTGAATTCTCAGTATTTCAATTTCAGCAGAGGACAGACCCTGCTGTTAAATGCTCTTTGTAAAAGGTGGTGGTAGTATTGTTGTCAAAAAAATTAAGTCATTTTATGAGAGACTGAAAATATATTGAAGTACACAATGTGTAGAAAGTTTTTGTTTATTTATTAAACGGTTTGCAGATTAAAACATGCATGTAAAAGTGCAAACAAGAATATGATCACAGAGTATTTCATACATACAAATGTGCCTACAGTATGTATACACGCATAAACAAAAAGGAGTGTTAGGAAGCTGAGAGCTTACACAAACTGTCGCCACTGATTTGTCGCTCTCTGTCTCCTCCACAGCTGTCAGCAGGCAAGGTGAAGCTCCGAGTGCTGAAGGATGAACCGCTGACAGGTGAGTAGTTTACAGATCCAGCCTGAGCTTCAGCTGTGGGTTGCTTCACCAGGTAGACTCGACACCTTTGATACACTGACCTGTAGTGAAATCCTTTCTACCCACCACATAGAAGTTAGCATTCAAGAGCAGCTACAGTCCAGAGCAATGCCCTGGGAACCGGTAAAGGTTCAGTGTCTTGCTCACGGTTACTTCTGTGATGTGGATGCTTGCCATCACAGGCGCTGGACTGTGGAGTTCGCTTGTTAAAGATCGATCTCTGTAACCAGTAGCCAACCTTGGCGGATTTATTAATGTTTTGAAAATGCCTGAGGCACAAAATCCCACCCTGACCTCTGACTGTTTCAAAACATTACACATGCGTGTGTTGAATGTATACAGCAGCAGTTAATGCAACTTCATTTGGTTAATCTTTAGTGTGTACAATTATTGTAATGAGTTATATCCTTTGTTTTGTGCTGTTATTTACTGCATGATACATTTCACACATAAGTATATTAACTTTCCTTATGATTTTTTGTGTATATAATTTACTGTATGTTTGACACGCTGTTGGACTAGACAGGGAGTCATTTAAACGTCAAACATCCCCTTGCCAAGTGTTAACAATACTACCCTTCCTTGTTCAGCCCCACCTCAGCCTCCACCTCCACCCACTAACGCTGGTCTTCGGGCGACAAGAAAAAATAGGCTGAGAGGAAGATACTGTGGACAGTGTGAAGTCAAGACTGCTGGACTGGTATGTGTGCACACACAAACAGACATTGACATGCAAAAAAGATGGCCATAAGTGAAAGAGAAAACTGAACATTTTGTAACTAACTTTGTGTTGGGCAGATACAGAATTTCCTCTTTGGATTGAAGCTCTGTAGCTCTCAGCAAACATTCACCTGACAAAAATAAACAAACAAACAAGCACGACCCCACTAATAGTTACACACATATACAGGTAGTAAAAATAACCAGGCGTCAGATATACAGTATCTATAATAAAATATGTACACAGAAAACCATGCATACACCATTTTTCGAAATATACATACATTTATAAATGAAGAATGTGCACTGAGAATGTGCACCTCACACATACTTCAGACCAGATGGACACACAGTTTTAAAAAATCATTCCGAAGCAATAATTTAATTTTACTTAATTCATGCCGATGTGTCCCCGTTACTGATCTTCTTATTTGATCCTGAGTTCTGAAGCACTTTGTAAAGTCTGTTTCATTGTGTGCTATAAATTAATCATTGCACATCCTTCTGATGTTTGATAACGATCATCGAGATATGACGGCAAAGATGGTTTACAGGGACATGCGATGCATTAATGGTATGGCCTCTATAAATAGCCACGGCTGTGTGTAATGGTTGTAAAGACCATTTTGGTGCTGTTGGAGAACCTGTGGCGGTGGAAATGAGGCTTGGCACGTGCGCCCGGTCCCACAATGGCTCAGAGTCATAAAACAGAACCAAGCGTACGTGAGGAGTTTTATGCATCTGGCCCCAGGTGTCAAGTAACTTGATCTACACTCATAGCTCTCTCCCTCCTCCTCTCTTTTTTTATACCTGTCCATCAACCTCCATCTATCTATTCAATTGTTTCTGGTGCTGTACTGTCCCCTCTGTCTCTTTCTATGTTTCTGTTCTTTCTTTTCCTCCTGCATTGGCTATTATCTTCGTCTGCCATCCAGGTGCCTGTTATCTACCAACCTGCTTCCCTCTTACTCCTTTTATAATGCATTTCCTTTCTTTATTTCTCACTCTTCTGCACATATCCTTGTCTGTCCTCCTCCTATTCTCCATCTCTGCCTGTTTCTGTCTGTCTGTCGCGACCCCATCCATCATGTTTATCTGTCTTTTTCTCTCCTTTCCCTGCCTCTCTCTTGCTTTCTTTCTCTCTTTCTCTCTCGCTGTTCCTCTGCTGTCCTATCTGTTGGTCTATCTGTGTGTTTGTGTTTGCACTGATAACAGTTTAGCCGGATCTGTTCATCGATACTCGAGACCTCTGAGGGCACCATTGTTTATTCTTTCTCGCTCTTCATCCACTACTGCTCAGGAGGAGGGACCGCTGCCTGCAACTGTATGTGTGAACCAGAGGGAGAGAGGCAGAAATGAATGAAAAGCCCTACTGTGCGTGTGTGTATTTGTGGTGCATGTGTGTGTATAATGGACTGTGACAAACTGAGCTGAGTAACACATGCTTGATGACCAGTCGCTCGCACATCCCCGCCCTCTAGATCCTCAGCTACTCATGTGTAATTCCTATCCTTTGTCTGATGGCGAAGCCAGCCGGGTTTAGTATTGAATAACTGATGCTTCTGAAAGGGAGAACGAGAGCAATGAGGGACCGAGAGAGATTGATAGAGGGAATGAAGGAGAGGGAGGGGTCGAACTGATTGAGCTGACAGCCACCATTTTTCTGCCCCTTTTGTTGTGGAATACATTATTTTAAGTGCAGCACACACATTGCGTTAAAATGTAATGTGGTAATTTGCTTGATAGCGCATTTGATGATGATGGCGCTGAATTGTCCAATGAAGGGCCCAATGCCCCCAGTGCCCCATAGTGATGGGTGTAATGGCAGCGCTTATAGTAGTCTGGGAAAGCACATAGACTAAACACACACAGATACACACGATCCACTCACACGCGCGCACACATACACGCGCGTTTTCGATAGCCCGGGTGCCCTATAATGATGGCAATAATGGGGAGCGTTATGACTCTGTCTCTGCCATTCTGTCTGGAACTGCACTTAAGCACACAAATGCACACACACAGGCACACACGCACACACGCACACACACAATCATATAGACATCTGGGCTTGTTGTAAGCTATGACTCACACATACTGGCGCAGACTACCAAAATCACATGTGCACACACACACACACACACACACACACACACTGAGCACCTTGCCTTGTACTGTATTCCAGAGTCATCCAGGCAAGAAAGGGAGCTCATTTCCTTCTGCATAGCACAGGAGAGCGCAGTGATATGCCGCTTACAGCCTGATAGGGATGCCTAGTCTCTTGGGAGTGGCTGTAATTTCTCCTCAGGTCTGAGAAGGGAAATTAGGCTCTGCTTTAAGGGACCATTAAAGGGCAATGTCGCTGCTGTCGCGGCTTGGATGTGCACGCACACAGACGATCACATAAAAATACAAATAAAAACATTAAGTAATGATAAAGAATTTAAAGGTCGAGAAGATGAGATGAAAGAGTTAAAAGAAAGGGGACGGAATCTGCTGGTAGACATTTGGAACGTAAGACATCCGTTGATCCACAATACATTTATATTGCCTTGTTTAGCTCCATTTTCTATTAGAATAAGCAATGGGTACAGAAGTGGCAAGAAGGAATGTTCTAAGTCATTAGATCCAGAACAGTGTCACACTAAAATAGTGAAAGCCCCATTGCAGAGGAGTTGAATTCATACTATTCCCCAAGGGAGTGCACTTAACTATACTCTCTGAATTTGACATGGTATTGATGATTGATGATGAAACTGCTCGCCATAACGAAAAATATACCTGCATGTCAAACGAAGGGATCCTAACAAACGGTGGCTGTTTGTTTACAGTTTGTTGTTTAGTGAATTTTAAGAAGCCTCTGTCCTTTTCTCCCTCCCACCTTCCCTTTCACAAATCCTCCCTCTTCATTGGATTTCTCCGCTCCTCCTGTCCTCGTCCATGTGCTCCGTCCACCCGGTCTAGGCCTATCTCCCCAACCTGCTGATGCAAGGACTTTTCCCCACTAATAAGACCGGATTCTCACAGATAGATATGATAATGACCTCCCTTAAGATGCATTCACACACACATACACACACATAACACACACACACACACACACACACACACACACACACACACACACACACACACACACACACACACACACACACACACACACACACACACACACACACACTCTTAGCACATGTACACACACACTTAGCACATGTACACACAGGCTGCATGCATACACACACACTAATACACTCTCAAACACACACAGAGGCGCACACACACTTTGCAACATCCTGCCAGAGAATCTATTTCAATATTCATCTCTCCTGTCAAAGTTTGTTTGGCAAGGTTGAGGTGAGAGGAAAGGAAAAGATATCCGGCTTTAGGTTTCAATCTTGAACAAATATTACTTAAGCTTCTGCCTGTCAGTGCATTTAGGTATATGTATGTGCACATGCACATACTGCACATGCACATACAGAGCCACTCTTTTTTTTAATTTTCTGCTTCCCTAAGACACATAAGTACACAAATCATCATGTCCATCTCTATCACATATTCACACACACACACACACACACACACACACACACACTGACTTTACTGCGTGTCTCTGTATTGTAGATGTGTGCTGAATGCACAGAGGACTACTGCATTGGCTGCTTTGCCAAATTCCACCAGAAGGGGGCACTGAAGCTCCACAGGATCATCCCCATCCAGGTGAGCATGGTCCCACGTGCATCTGATCTATCTCCTCTCCTCTCTGTGCCTGCGTCTCTCTGTCTGTCTCTCTCTGTCTCTCTTTCTCTTTCACAGATACTTTCAGTAATATCTGTCCTGATCCCATTCTCCTTCAGCTCCACTCATTCTTTCTTTTCTTTACTACAGTATCAAACTCTTGTTCTTTTTTCCCCTCCCCCCCTTTGCGCCCTCACTTTTGTATGTGCACACACTCATACACACAAAATATTAACTGGAATGTATGTCTGCACTGGCTGTGTATGTGTTTGTCTTCATTTGTATTGTGCAGTTGCAGGTTTGCAGTGTCCTAGTAGTGGACAACAAAATGGATGTTCCTCATTAGCAAATGCCTTTATCACAAAAGCTCATTCTGGTCACTCATATGTACCCACTCAAATGCACACGCACACACACACACACACACACACACACACACACACACACGCAAACTAAAACATTATCACACTCACATTGAGGGCAGGCCTCGGGCAGCAGTCAACCCAAGACCAGCAACTGCAGTCAAAGATGGAACAGAGAGACAAGACAGCAGGTCAACTGCATTGAGTTTAATTAAAGGGAAACTCCACCAATTTTACAAATAAAAAAGTGTGTTTACAGGTCTCGGGGACTACTACAGAATATGTGAAAAAAGTAGTATAAAGCCTTTTGTGGCTTCAGAGGAAGCTGCATGTCCTCTGATAAATTGCCACCAGTGTTGTCACTCAGCGGCTAAGTTGCATTGTGGGTAATGTAGGTGCCAGGTGTTGAAAAGCAGTCCACTGGTCTAGCATTGCACTCCTGTAACACTGTTGGACTCATGATGGACGTTTTAAAAACAAATGATCAAAACTGATATAGCAGAACAAGAGATACCACATTTTTTTCTAAGTTCCACACATATTCTCCCTACATTATCCAAAATGCAACTTACCACTGTGTGACATCACTGGGGGCAATTTATCAGATTACATCTAGCTTTCTCTGGAGCCACAAAGGGCTTTGCATTTTTCACATATGGAGTAGTACTTCTGAAAAACCTGTAAACACACTTTAACGTATAAAACTGAGTTACCCTTTGAGCCAACACACTTGTGTGTAAATAGAAGCAGGCAGTTTGTTCATCTGTTTGAATTAGATGTTAGTATGGTGTTTGACCTTTTTGGGACTATATATTGTTACTTGATTTTACTATGCAAAGATATTACGATAATTAATGTATAATTTTTGTGTGTATTACATTCGAAGACATGTCTGACAATTCTGATTAGTCTGCAGATACAAATCTATGTATGTAGACACGTATACATGAACACACACAGATATGTATACCTAAAATGGACACTGCACCAAGAGTAAAGTACAGGGCAGCTGTAACCACCTGTGCAAAGTACACTCACATGCACGCACGCACACACACACAAATCAAATCAAATCAAATTTTATTTGTATAGCCCAAATTCACAAATCACAGTTTGCCTCAGAGGGCTTTACAATCTGTACAGAGACGACACCCTCTGTCCTTCGACCCTCGATTCGAGTGAGGAAAAACTTGCCCCAAAAAAAAAAAAAAAAGCCCTTTTAACAGGGGAAAAAAAATGCGGAAGAAACCTCAGGGAGAGCCACAGAGGAGGGATCCCTCTCCCAGGACGGACAGACGTGCAATAGATGTCGCATGTACAGAGCAGATCAACGAGATCACAATGTATTCAATTATAAGCGATGGTTGACAGGAGTGAAAGTACACAAAGATGTATTACAGCAATAATGATGAAATGCACATGGAAATGTGATTACTAGTGATAACAGTAGTAGTGATCAATGGCAAGGATGGTATGTAGCAATGCAGTACGATAATAGTAGTGGAACGTATGTAACAGAGATGTGACTAATATTAGCGACAGTAGTGGTGGGTGTCAGGCAGGGTCATGGCAGTAGGTGCATCCACGATCAGGCAGGGCCATAGCAGTAGGCGCATCCACGATCAGGCAGGGCCATAGCAGTGGGCGCATCCACGATCAGGCAGGGCCATAGCAGTGGGCGCATCCACGATCAGGCAGGGCCATAGCAGTGGGCGCATCCATGATCCACGACCCGGGCGCGGCCAGGATCCAAGGGAGCCTGTAGGACTAGAAAGCACAAGGACTCCGGGGAAGAAGTAAGTCAGTGACATGCAGAGATGGGGCATGTATACAGGCATAATGTATACAGATGGAGAGGAGAGGAGAGGGGACGAGAGAGAAGCTCAGTGTGTCATTGTCCCCCGGACTAGGCCTATAGCAGCATAACTAAGAGCTGGTCCAGGACAGGCCTGGGCCTGTCCTGGACCAGCCCTAACTATAAGCTCTATCGAAGAGGAAGGTCTTAAGTCTACTCTTAAAGGTAGAGAGGGTGTCCGCCTCCCGGACCAAAACAGGAAGATGGTTCCACAGAAGAGGAGCTTGATAACTGAAGGCTCTGGCTCCCATTCTACTTTTGGAGACTTTAGGAACTACAAGTAATCCTGCGTTCTGGGAGCGTAATGCTCTAGTTGGGTGATAGGGTAATATGAGCTCCTGGAGATATGATGGTGCCTGACCATTGACAGCTTTGTAAGTGAGGAGAAGGATTTTAAACTCTATTCTTGATTTTACAGGGAGCCAGTGCAGAGAGGCCAGTACAGGAGTAATATGATCTCTTTTCTTAGTTCCTGTCAGTACACGTGCTGCAGCATTCTGGACCAGCTGGAGACTCTTTAGAGACTTGTGGGGGCAGCCTGATAATAGAGAATTACAATAGTCCAGTCTGGAAGTGACAAATGCATGGACTAGCTTTTCTGCGTCTTTTTGAGACAGGATGGGCCTGATTTTTGCAATGTTACGTAGATGAAAAAATGCAGACCTTGAAATTTGTTTTATGTGGGAGTTGAAGGACATATCTTGATCAAAGATAACTCCCAGATTCCTGACGGTGGTGCTGGAGGCCAAGTTAATGCCATCCAAACTCGCTATATCATTAGATAATGCATCTCTAAGGTGTTTAGGACCAAGTACTATAACTTCGGTTTTATCTGAGTTTAACAGCAGAAAATTGCAGGTCATCCAGGTCTTAATGTCCTTGAGACATGCATGGAGTTTAGTAAGCTGATTAGTTTCATTTGGCTTTATTGATAGGTATAACTGTGTATCATCTGCATAACAATGAAAGTTTATGGAGTGTTTCCGAATTATATTTCCTAGAGGGAGCATATATAAGGTGAATAGTATGGGTCCAAGCACGGAGCCTTGAGGAACACCATGACTAACCTTGGTATACAGGGATGACTCATCATTAACATGTACAAACTGAAATCGATCCGATAAATAGGACTTAAACCAGTTTAATGCGGGTCCTTTAATGCCAATTAAGTGTTCCAGTCTCTGTAGTAGAATGTGATGATCAATGGTATCAAATGCAGCACTAAGATCTAGTAAGACCAGGACAGAGACAAGTCCTTTGTCAGAAGCGATTAGGAGGTCATTTGTAACTTTCACCAGTGCCGTCTCTGTGCTATGATGTGCTCTAAAACCTGATTGAAAATCCTCATATAAACTATTTTTATGAAGAAAGTCACATAGCTGGTTGGCGACTGCTTTCTCAAGGATCTTGGAGAGGAAAGGGAGGTTGGATATAGGTCTATAGTTGGCTAAAGCTTCTGGATCAAGATTAGGCTTTTTAAGGAGCGGTCTAATTACAGCTAGTTTAAAGGATTGTGGTACGTATCCTGTTAATAGAGACAGGTTGATCATTTCTAGTAAAGATGTGCTAATTAAAGGTAAAGTTTCTTTCAGCAACCTAGTTGGGATGGGGTCTAGGAGACAAGTTGTTGGTCTAGATGAAGAAACCATCGAAGTTAGTTGGTGGAGGTCAATGGGAGAGAAGCAGTCTAAATATAAGTCAGAATTTACAACTGTTTCTGAGGTTCCTGTGTTTACACACACACACACACACACACGCACACGCGCGCGCACACACACACACACACACACACACACACACACACACACGCACACTCAAACAATGGGTTGTATTTATCAAGCAATGGCCCATTAAACCAAATCTGTGTGGAAAGCATTTTTATTAGGGGCACCTCATTATTCCAAAGCTAGAACAAATAGCCATTATAAGAGTATGCTATATTGTGCAAAAACCCTTTATCTATATGGATTTTTAAATAATTACCTTTGATGTTTTAAATCATGTCATATTTAAACTGCTCAATATCGGATCTTAAGCAGATATCTTTTTCTTTGTGTTTGTCACTAGATATAGATATGTTTAACCCACTAGTAAACATCCTGGTGCATTGTTGATATCAAAATGCACTAATTTGCTGCCTTAAATAGGCTTTGCTTGAATCAGCTGCTTCTCAGATGAACTCTCTCTTCAAATTATCAATGATTTGGGGTAGGACAAGTGAGTCACTAACCTTTATTTTTGCTTTTAAGTGCTTAAGAAGCACTGTGACTGTTATCAGGTCTGATGCTGCATATTACTGCAGCCACTCATAATGTTACGGCCCTACTTGGTATCAAGTCGAAGGCGGGTTTTCATTATTAACCAAGCTAAATTTATGGGTTGTGGTCATCAAGGTGATGAAAGAAAAAGCACCCTTTCTTTCCATTTTCAGCCAGGGAACTTCAGTAGCTCATTACTTGTTCTTACTCTGCTCTTATTTTGTTCTGAAGGGATGTTTTTGTTTTCTTTAACAGTGTTCCTTCATGGCCACTGACCTGTCTTTGTGTGTGCATGTGCTGGTATCCAGTTTTATCTAGTTACTCCAGGTTCGGTTGGTTTATGTGCATCTTCAGTTTTCTGCTAGCTGTACTGTTTTTTGCTCCCAGGATGTGTGAGATTTCAGCAGCTTCTTTTCATGAGATGGTTTTCTTGGGTGCTATTATTTTCATCTAGAAATACTCACAAGGAGATTTACTGCGCTATGATGTGTGCTTTGTGAGTGTGCATGGATATTGCTGTGTACAGTTCCTGTACATCCTGTGATTTGTCTGTCTGTCTGGTGTTTCTATACGTGTATATGACTTTATATATGCCTGTGTGTTGGTTTGTGTTTATGTATAAAACAGCACACTATTAACCAGCCCTTATGCAGTGTAGCTCAGCTTATGTAGCCATCTCTTTATTCAGTGCTCATGTGCTACCTGAGTGCTGGTTGGGTCAACACACTCATATATTACTGGGTAGCCTCCATGGTGGAACAAAGCCATACTCACTGACAGAGACAAAAAGTACACATATAGAAACAGCTCTGTGAAACCACACAGGACAACTCTACCTCTCTCTATATCTCTTCATCTCCGTTTCTCTCCTCACTTCAGTCAGTTTCAAACACATACAGTACACATGCATAGCCTTATACAATCACACATGGAAAACTGTGTATTTTGGCAGGACATAAAGACTGTGGATTATACACATGCAGCTGACGCAGGCATCTCTTTCTCTCCTCTGTTAATCCTGTTCCATTTGCCATGGAAAAAATGAGGGAGGGAGAGAGAATGAGAGTTAGAGTCAGAGAAATAATATTAATTTCATCAGAACACCGTGTTTGTGCTTTTTGTCAGTGCCTCATTAGCTCCCGTTTCCAGCCTCACACACACATACCTGGTTCAATTAATGTTTAGAGAGCAGTTTTGGTATTTTATTTAGCCTCACCTCTGTGTAGTATCAGATAGGTGTGGTGTGCTGCATCATAACAATTCTGATGTCAGGTAATTCTTAGTTATACAGCAGTAGATGAGCAGACTTAATTGAGCTAATTGCCTTGTTGCTAACCGCCTGCCCATCTCTCTCTCACTTTCACTTGCATGCTGTGGAAATGCAAAGGGTAAATCTATTTTCCCCTTAGTCCTAAGAAAGGCAAGTCATAGCTACTGGTTCGTAACCTGACGCGCTTTTAGTTTGTTACCCACAACCATTTGGGAAGTCGTCCACAGAAACTGTTCCGGAAAGGGCAGGCACTTTAAAAAAAAAAAAGAAAATACTTGGCAGGTGATTGGACGACCCAATTGATCAGCCAATCAGAGCAATGAACCATGAGCCAGCTGGTAAATCAATCTCTTGCTGAAGCCAGTCGGAAGAGAGCGAAATCATCTTTTCCGTTGAGAAAAGCCTTCCCTGCTTTCAATGAAATACACTCTCCAGTTCTGAAATAACTGATGCTATACAGCATCAATGCTAACCCCTTTAGCAACAGCTATCATTGTATTCAAAATCATCAGTCGCTTCTCTCGCTGGCCGTCACACCTAAACCATGCCCACAGCTAGATGATGTGATCTTGTGTTCAAGCCACCATATTGCCAAACATGAGTATCAGACGAATTAGGGGTTGGCCCATATAGATGTGGTTGATACTTCTTTCGTTTGATACTCATGTGTGGCAGAATGGTGGCTTGAACCCTACAGTAGGTTGCCCTGACTGAAAGACAATCATTTTGTGCAAAAATACCTGCGAAAGACCCAAAGTACTGTTTTAACACAGTCTGAACATGGTGGTGATACTGGCATGTGTTTCTTTGTAGGCATTCATTGTGTTGCAATTGGTTGTACACACAAAAAGTGACAGGAGTTGTCTGAAGAATAAAAAAAGGGAGCTTGAGAGAAAAGTCCAAAGCAGTGCCTACTCTTACATCTCCACACACCAGGCCATTGTGTGAAGTTGATGCGATTCTTGGGTTGAATGTTTGGGAAAGTTACAGATTGGACTGAGCCCCTTTCGTTTATGCCGTCAGAGAGTGGGTTTCAGATGCTTTGTGATGATCTGAGAAGCTCTTAATTTGAAGCATACCAAGGCCTCAAGTGTCCATTGATGTGCACCTGTAAGCACAGTTGGCTGGTGAGTATAAAGAGAAAGGAAAACAGCTAGAAGGGTATCGCACGGTTTGAAACGTCTTGCAATGCAAAGATTTTCTTTCAGAGAGAGTTAAGATGAGGAAAGTAGTGTCCCCAGGCTTGTTGGATTGTTTGCAGACAAAGATTTGATTCTTAAAGATTTCATGGCCATGAGCAAGTTCCCTCCCACGAGATGCTGAGTGAACTAATTCAACACATGGATAGAGTGTCACAGAATGAGCTGCACTCTGCTTTCATCACTGATGAGACCAGAGATATTTCAGACCAAGAACAAATGTCTGTCTTTGCCAGATTGGGCGTGTACAGATTCATCCACCCATAATGACTTTATTACCGCGTGCAACTGTTCAGGACCAGATGCAGGATCTATCAAAGGCGTAAACAAAGAGCTTCTGACCAGGAGACTTCAAACATATGATTGTGCTTCTGGCCTAGAGTGGAAACTGTCTAGTGTTGCCAAAAGAAGGGATCTGAAAGTTTCATGAGTGAAACTGCCAAAGTCACCACAAAGGTCCCTGGGCTGAAGTGGCTCATAAGAGTAATTTTGTGAGGATTAAAGTGATCCTATAACTTTCCTCAGTACTCAATAGATTACTTATGTCCTGCAGAACCTGGCTAAGTCTTGTCACACAACGTCAATCTCCGTGAAGGTGCTATAGTCCCAATGTCAAGGTGTCAGAACTGAAAACCAGCAATAAAATGTATCATAAAGTTACAGAACTTTTATTGTAGCTTATTTGCCTGAATTCTGCATCTGTCTTTCTCAAGTGTCTCAGTTCTTCCACATTTTCCCAACTCCACGTTTGTTTGTGTGTTTCTGGCTGACACCTTCAAGGACAGGATAACAGTGTGAGGACGGGTTAACCTCAGCAGCCCTACTGGTCTGTGGTGATTAATGGAATAGAGTAATGAGTTCAGCCTGTGGTATAGAGGAAAGCAAAAAGCTCTAATGGATTGTGCTTCCCATTTTTCTCTTGTCTATAACTGTGGAGATATCTGATCACACTCTTTGTTAATGAATTTTTTCTAGGTAAGAGGAGAATTGACATATGCGTGATGTGTAATTGGGTGGAGTTTGTCAATAGATCCATATTGCTTTGTGGTTTAAATTGGATGTAATGTATAGCCAATATACAAAACCTGTCACCAGATTGGTCATGTGATGTGCATTACCCGTGTCATCCTGCACGGACTCTTTGTGGTTTCATTTACATAAAATAAAGGTGCATAAGCTAACTCTATTAAGTGGAGTTCATCATGACTTTCAAGGTTATGGTAGTGATGTAGATAGGAGCACTTAAAATGATTAGGTTGTACCCTCTAAATGGGGCTCATGGCAGCTGTCTCTAGTGGCCTCATCTCATTGCCCTCATGTCGTTAGAGCACCTGAAGTAGAACTTCCTTGGTAATGTACTTAATTATATGAAAATCTGTGGAAAAGTTGTAATCGATTCATCTCTTGTCTGCAGTTCGACAGTTCTGATGCGCTGTTGTTGTTGTTGTTGATCACAAGTTGTAGACAGTGGGGACAACAACAGTAATGCTGATGAAAAGTGTACTTTTTCAGTCTTGGGGCTATATTTTTCTCAGAAAGCAAAACATTGCCTCTCCGAAACGATTTTTCCGAGACTATTTTTACTGATAGACGGATAGAACAGGTTCTTCTTCTAGTAAACATTCAACAGGGGGTTGAGCAATCCTATAAGGGCCTGATGTATGTGATGAAACATTTCAGAGGAATAAGCTTAATAATTTCAACCTCTTAAACTTAAAACACAAACGTATACAAATATTTTCTCATTTGATTCTGATTCAGGTAATTTCCCTGCTTTATTATTTAGTTTTTTATATAAAATGTGTGATATCTCTCTCAGGTGCCAGCTGCCACCATTTTGTTCAGTAACAATAATGTTGACGATGCAACATAATAAAATGTATATCTCATACACTATGGCCTCCTTTTACAGACAGACCTACAGACCCATGTGAGCACTCGAGATGTTGTCAACTGCTTTCAGAAACAGATTGATCCTAGCCCTGATCCCGGTACCTTTACAAGCCTTAATCCCAGTTCCAGTTCCAGTTCCAAACCCAGTCCGAGTCCCAGTCACACCATCAAGTCCAATGCAACTACCGGACAAGGAGATGGGAGGCCAGAAGAAGGAACAGAGGCTGTGGCAAAACCTATGCAGTTGCATTCTTATCCCAGCCAGGTAGGTGGTAATTTTGTTACTGTTACTTATTTAGTCGCACACACGCACACACACGCACACATGCATGCACGCACACACAATGTTACAGAAATACACGTATACTGTATACTGTATGTGATCAAGGGCTGAGTTGAGGATAAAAAATACAATTGCAAGGAGATACATTTACATACATTTAGTATTGTACTGTATTTATACACACAGTTCATCAACTTACAAGCAACATACATACAAAAATATACAGGCACATCCATACACCTACCATCACTTAATACATGACACAACATTGTAGGAACCAGCACGACGAGCCCTTCACTGATTTTGCTCCTGTGTAACAGTTAAGTTTTTGTTTTTTTCAAAACTTTTAGGAGATTCCATAAAAATATGTGCTTTACTTTTACCGGCAATTGCTTTGTAAAAATAGGTGTCATTTTTCCCAAATGGTTATCGACCCATGAGTGAAATTTCTCTCCATATGTAGTTCCCTTGCTGCGACAAAACAGCAGAAACATGTCAAACAAGCCTGTGCACTGTGTGTGCTTTACCTCTGCACCCTGTGAGTCAATTGAAAAGACTTCAAACAAAAACCTAATTGACGCCATATCCACAGGCTGTATCTACAGGCAGGCTTTTGAACTGCTTGTACCTTTCGACTAAAAAATACCCCCCAACAGTCTAAGTCTGGCAAAAACAGTTAGATTGACATTTCAGACTCTTTACACCACAGAGCTCAGTTGACCTTATTCACACAGCAGTCATTTCAAACAGCTGGGGTCAGAAGGTACTGAGAAGATCGGTATACTGTATATATCAATCTAGTGTTTACCTTATATGTCCAGTCCTCAGTTAGAGCGAAGACCTATCAAAATGCCACCAACCTGAAAAGCAACAACTACAACTGCCTGACTTAACAGGAAAAATGAATACGTTTTAAATCCTGATCATTAGCGTTAACAGGCTGAGTATGTAGAAATATGAACTCACTGTACAGTTTACCGCTCAAGATTCTTTAGATTTTTTTTTTCAAATATATTAATGGGTCTACATTGCACACAATTTCCCATTTAACATTTGAAAGTTTAAAGAAAACTTCTCATATATTATAAAGGAGGGCCCAGGAGGAGAAACTGTCCACCTGTCTCATCACTGTGGATCTAAGGTTTAAAAGTTATGCTGTATAGTCGTGTTTTGAGCAGACTGTGTTAATTTTTTCACCGTGATTTCCTGAAGCTTGACATGAGAAAATTCAACTGCTGCCAAATGCCAACTGATGTTTTATTTGTTCAGCATGAAACTTATGGATTTAATGTATTAAACTATTCTGAAAAATAGACCCCCATTCTTAAGAATTACAAAGCATTGAGCACCTTCACCTCATTTGATATGATTTCTTCACAATGTGAATACAACTTGCATGTGGGCAAACTTTAGGGACATGTTTGTCCTTGTCTTTGTCTGCAGAATCAAGAGACTATAGTGTGCCAGCAGCGTTGAAAATCTCCTTATTTGCCCTTTACGTTATTTTGCACTCATCAACCAATACATATTCAGTAATGCACACAGGAATACAAATTAGATGTTTCTCTGTTTGCAGAAAACACAATTTTTCTGGCCAGCATTTGATTCATGGTATCGCTTACCTTTAGTAATGATGTAGATATACAGCAGGGAAGCTTCTTCGCCTTACAGTGAATCTTGGCCATCCATTACTTTAACTTAAAATCAGGAGATATTTGTTTTGTTGCAGGTGTTGGCTGTGAATCAAGGAAAGGAAAAAAAGGTGGAAATGACTGAAGAGGGGCTGAACAGGGACGATGAAAGGGGAGTTCCCACTGATCTTCTCAGAGGAGAGTACAATGAGGAAGAGTCTGCGAGATCTTTCCAGGAGGCTCTCAGACAGTGGAGAGGAGAGAAGAGTGATGGAGCAGGGGAACCCATGAGTGGGGAGGCAATGTGGATACCTGTCCTACCAGGTGAACTACATAGACATGGTTGCAGGCACACAGACATATACACACACAAATAGCAGGATGACCTAATGGGTAGAAAGACCATCCATCAGTTGGAGGAACCAGGTTTAATCCTTTCTTCTACAAACATCCACAGTGCCACTTCATATAAATTTAACCAGTATTTTGGATGAGAATGATGAGGTTATGAGCCCTGTCTTTTATATTCATATTACTTTTTCTCATTGACATCTCTTTTCATCCTCTTTGTCTCTCACTCCACCCTTCTCTTTCTCTTTATTAGGGGTCGACAGAATTTTCTGAGCACCTGTGCAGTCTAATCCAATGCAACACAATAATAAAAAATGAGTCAGCCCAATATTCATCTTCTACTCTTGTCAATCTCTTACCAGGCTGGAAAGCTCTGAAAAGGCAGATATGGGTGATGACTTAGTACACATAGTTGTTTAATCAAATAGTTGTATAAAATATTGATTAGTGGAACTTAGGGATGCAACAATACCAAAAACTCTCGGTGCGATATCATCACAATAAATAGTCCACGATACAATATTTATCACAATATAAAAAAAAAACAAAGAAAAAGCTCCACCCAATGAGCCTAGAGACAGTCTTGCAGCGAAGAGCTGCTCTGGAGAATGAGTGACCCTGACAGTAGCATATCGTTACATCCTAGGTGGAACTTTAAGTGGGAAAAAAAAAAGAAGCAAAATGCAGTACTTACACTGAAGAGTGGTCCCATTAAGATGTTTTGCACACTTGATATGGTAAGTTGTAGATTGTTCAAGTGCTGCTTAACCAAATCATGTATATATAGACTTTCATATTTAGCAGCATTTCTTTTGTTTTGCATGTAAAAACTAATTCTACGAAGTACTGTAACTATGACTATCAGTTGAATATACATGAGTAGAATTTAGACAATTCCATAATCAAGTCAAGTGCAGGTACCTCAAACTTGTGTATTATATGTATTTACAGTAGTACTTCTTTCACTACATCTCTCTCACCATAGGACTTTTTCTCTCCCGTTCTCCTCCTTGCCTTTCATTTTCACCATATTCTCAGCTTCCCAGCTCCCCCTCTCTCTGTCTGTGCAATGATCTGTTAGGGCCTTATAGAAAGTGCTTACCACTGCAGTAGGAGGGTAATCCATGGCTGTTGCATATTGAGATAATGAGAAGAGTGTTTGGGGTGGCCCTACTCCACACCACAGCACTAATCGCCTCAGCTGTGTGCATGCGAATGTGTACAAGCTCCACTGCGTCAGGCAATTTTTATGCCTTTTCAAACATACTGTGTTTCTACACGTGCGCATGTGCAACAGTGTTTGTGTGTCCAGGTTGATGTGGGTGTGTGTTATTAGTGCTATCATTCCAGGTTGTGTGTGTTTGTGTCTAGGTGTTTGTGCTTTTTATTAGGCCTCCTATTTTCTCTGCTTTACTGCTTGGACAGACTCTGCTCCTCTCTCCCTTCGCTCTGCTCTGCAAATTGCTGCTAGCCCCTCCAGCCCTAATTATTTCTGTCAAGCCAATGGCACCCAGGCCCAATTTAAAGCCACCACTGTGGACTGCCAAAGTGTCTGGAGTACAATCATAACATTTCTCTTTCTTACAGCCATCGTTCCCTTTCTATAATGCACTTACTATGTATCTCTTGTACTGTGTACATCTTTTTCTTATTCCCAGGGGGCTCTCTCCTGTCTGTTTGTGTTTTGGCACTGTTGGTGTGGTGACAAGGTGTTTTCTCACTTCTTGAGGTAGGTGTTTTGAGGAAGGTGTTGAGAAGCTGGCAATAATGTTTTCCTGCTCTTTTTCTTTTCCTTTGTCTGACTCTTTCCTTTCGGCTATGTTTTCCTCCTCCTCACTGTCTTACCTTAACTTTATTTTTGTGTGATCTCCCCTCCCCATATTTCCCCCGTATCAGTGTCAGCCATGGCGACCCAGGCTGACCTCGCTTCAGACAGAAGAGCTGAAAGACGAGGAAGAGGAGGTGGAGAAGGGAGGGTACCTGTCAGGGTGGAGTTCACAGAAAACAGCCTTACCTACTTGGACAGATTGCTTCTCAAGAAGCACCGCAGGTACACACACAGACAAACAGAAAACAGAGTGCATGCACCACACATATATTCTAAATCATGTAGTGGCAGTAGGCTCCATGAAAAGCTGTGCTTCTCCCATCTTCATTATGCCTGACCGCTAATCTTTTTTTCTCTTTCAAAATCATGCTTTATAAAACATAGCTAACTTGCATTTGCACCTTTACACTATTCCTTTAATAATGAGCAATGTACATGATGATTATCTCACTTTTTCCACTACATACAAGTAGTACTCAGTATGGAATATGCACTGACAACAGAGTATCTAAACTGGATCGATTCAGGCCGTGTCTACTCATAAACAGATAACAACATTAATTGATATTTTAGGAAAATGTCATGAACAACTCAGAATTAGAATCAGAAATACTTTACTGATCCCTGTGGGGGAAAATTATGTAACCTCTCAGTGTCTCCCTGCTCCCTTTATTACCTTGATTTCCTCCTGTTCCTCTCCTGGTGCCAGCTGATGTTTCTAAGCAGTTGCAATTGCTTCTTTACAAAATGGGATCATTTCCAAGTCTTCTAGTATGGACTTGTTTTTCTTTGAGGGCTTAGAGGTAATGGACTTACTGTATTCATGCATTAGTCGGACTGAAGTTGAGTGAGTTCTATAGAGAATGGCAAGTTCTGACTGTGATGTATTGTTGAGGAGTGCAGTGGATATTACACATGAAGTCTTTCCATTTGACTCAATATGACAAATGAGCCAGGAGCTAGAGGTGTGGTTAATTAAGTGTAATTGTTAGCATGTTGTGGGTCATAGCAGCAGACACATTTTCCCTAAACATATTGGGAATTTTAGGTTGGTCCTTTTTTATTTCTTATTTTGTTTCTTTTTTTTCCCCCTCACTTTTTTGTCTCCAAGTGTCCATGGACATCAGATAATTACAGTATACATGCGAACCCTTTAACAAACAAGTGTCACATAGTGATTGGTTGAGGTCTCAAACTGGTCAACTGGGAACACATCTTTTTTGCCACTTCCATTACAAGGACACAAATACACCCATGTGTGCAAACACAATTTTCCCATCACACACACCTTATCTCGCATGCCTCTCCTGACTCTCTCTAGTCAACCTACATAAGCCACCAGTGTACAAAGCAGTTTCTCAGCACTTATTGTGCAGTAGACTGCCTGAGGGCCGGGCTTCAGCAGGTCCCATTATTATAGCCCTTTATTTAAGCGGCTCCTTTTGGGCTGAGTAGCCCACTGGAGAGCAGGCCAGAGGAGAGGAGAGCAGAGTGCAGTTTTAGGCTCGCTGACTGTCTGAGCTAGAATGCTCAGGTAGTGAGCAAGTCCCCAGCTGTAGCAGCCTTTAACTGTGGAATAGACTAGAGAGCCAATCTAGAGTGCAATAAGCCTGCAGCGGTGATGGTGGCAGAGCTTAATGGAGAGACAGAGAGACTGGCTGGCTTGCAGAAAGAAAGAGTGGGAGGCTGAATTTTAACAAGCTTTTGTAATAATGGAAAAGAGAGTGAAGGAAGGAGGGAGCATGCAGGAGGAAAGAGTTTTAAAGAATTTGCTAAAAGTGTTCAGCTATATTAGAGTCATAAACTCTATCACCTTGTTAGATTTGTGGATAGCCTGCAGGTTACAGAAAGAAAGCTTGCGACCACGGGGGGCATCAATCTGATTTCCTGGGCTGGCTGGGCAGTGTGGGTGGGGTAAGTGAATGCTCGCCTTTCCATCAACTGCCAGAGTCAAAGTACTGTATCTGTGATCAAGGCACTGAACCCTGAAATAAAAGTCTGCACAGGAATAGAATTGAGATCTGAACTAGCCCTTGCCCGCATCTGTAAGTCCTGACCTGACTGCGTCCGACTTTGTACTGAAAATTTTAAAAACCCAACCTTGGCTTAATGAAACGATATATAATTGAGTTATTTCTTGTCGAAGGAAAAAGACATGATTACTTTTGAAATCACTTCAAAGTATAGGTCATCTACAAGGCATATATACTTACTTTTAGATCAATAAAAACAGATTTCTTGAAGTAGAAAATAGCAGATCTGGGAGCCGACATGTGCCTACACACAAAAAGACACCTGCCTGTGGCTTGCCTGCACAAAACACGGATATTTTATAAAAGCCATAGTGCCATTATTTGCTTAGTGAACATGGCTCCAATAATATGATGATGCTTCTCCATGTCTGTGTAAAAAAAGAATAAAGGCCATTACATTGGTGAAAAAGAGAACAAAGCATTATGAAATATTACGCTTCAGCACACATAAATGCCAGACTGCCTCTAAACAACTCTAATAACAAAATGTAAGTCCACTGGAATGTTTTTTAATCTCATTTGACTGTAATATGGATTTTTTTGGATGGTTGTTGGGTTAGATGCCTCAATTGAGTTCTGTAACCAAACACCACCATCAAACTTCCCAAGTTATTAATGATCAATTTAAAGTGTGTATAGTATAGTGTAGTAGGAAGCTCCCAAGAGTGTTGTTCATTAGTGAAGATTAACTTGCTGAACAACGCATGCATGTTAATATAAACTTTTGTTTGCCACAGATCTATTTTCTGCAAAAATCTAAAATCCATTTGAAAAACCCAGGTTTTTTGTCAAGCGAACCAGGGTGTGTCATCCCTGCAACTCTCTATTGCGTTATAAGTACAGACAGCTCTGCCTGATCTGAAGCAGTTAATTTGACCTGCACCACAGAGTCACTTAGTCAGAGTTTTAGCTTTGAGTACATGAATAGAATCTTGAATAGTTGAAGTAATGGTGAAAATATTGCCTCTGATAGATGTGGTGACTTCCATAAAGCACTTATGGCACAAATGTCAGATTTGATTGAACTTACCCTCTGTCCGCTGGGCAAATATAGCAGCAATGATGGTCCTACTGAAGGGCTCATCTCTGCCAAATCCCTCTTGCTTTTACTTTATTGTAGGGGCATCAAACAAGGGTATTTCCATTAGTCTGAGAGTTGCTTAGATAATGATTAAATGAACTGAAATATTGTTTGTATCATCAATAAAACTGACAAGCTGAGAAAGCATGCATTATACATCACTTAGCAGTGTAGCAACTCCCGTTCATGCAAAACTACAGTTCTATTATTTGTCTAGAATCTAGTTATAGTTATACTGTATCTGACTTTGTCCATTTTAGAGAGATTTAAAATAAATTGTACTGTAGGGAAACTCTCCTAGCCCTTCCTTACAGGGTATAGGGTCAATCGGTAGTGATTCATAATCCTTCCTCAAAAACACTTCTTCAGGGTTGGTTTTGAGCGCTGTGGATTCTTAAATCATGTTCAGTTGATTAAAGGTATTTTTACTCTGCACTCCATCTTGTTTTTCTGTCTAATTCAATATTATGTATAACATATATTCTGTGATTGGATTGATTCAATCGTGTATCTCCAGAGTAACGTGAAAATGCAAGGCCAGAGGACACCAGGAGGAGCAATATGATTTTTTTTCCCCTACAAAAGCCTAAATGCAAACAGCCTAAGGCTAGCAAGGCTACTGCATGTAAAGTACTGTATGCAGGGAGAAAAGAGATGGATGGATGGAGCAAAGGGATAGGAAATGGGATGTGAGGGACAGGATTAAATATAACCCTCAGAGTACATTAAATAGACAGAGAAAAGATAAACATGGCCAGGTTTGAGGAAATGGATTAAGTAAGAGGAAAAGATATAAACTACAAGTAACTTCCCTAGTCAGCCCTTATGGGCAGCCTGGAGCTTCTCACAGAGTCTCTCTCACTGGCCTTGCGCTTTGGCCAGATTTGACCGAATGAATAATGGTGAGGGGGTGAAATAGGGACAGCGTGAAGGACACAGGTGTGTGCTGTTTAGGTGGCGCTACAGTGGATTGATCAGATAAGAGAATAAAATCAAAAACTTTATATATATATACACATATATCTGTATGTATATAAATGAATTTTTCTCTTTTGTTGTTTTGTTTGCAGAACACCGATCGAAACGTATCATCCACCGTTGGCCTTTGGCGCAGATTTAAACTCACTACCTAACAAAAACACAGAGGAGGATACTGTAAGCAGCCTAACAGGTAACACATATGCGCACACACACACACACACACACACACACACACACACACACACACACACACACACACACACACACACACACACACACACACACACACACACACACGTCTCTATGTCCATGAGCACCCTTTGACACTAAAATAGGATGTTGACATACCGCCAGTATGACAGTTGTGTGCACATTTTACTGATGTACATACTCAAACAGGCTCTCAGACTGAGCAAAGATGCAGCTAAGGACGGAATAGTTTGACAGATGACCTGCACGCATGCACACACTCTCTCTCTCACACACACACACACACACACGCACACACACACACACACACACACACACTCTCACATAAACACACGCTTGTAAAGTAAAAAACCTCTCCCTCTCAGCGGGTCAGACGTATCAGTGCCTGCCCATCCATCCGTGGCGGTGTGACGGGTAATCACTGCCTGTGATTGTGTGGGCAGAGGGCCGTTAGAGGCGGCTCATGCCTGACAGGTTGCACTCTGCCTGGGTAAGGAATGGGGCAGGGCGAGGGGGGTGGGTGGGGGTTGGCCTGTAAGTCTGAAGCTCGAGGCCTGGAGCTCATCAGTCAGGGGAGTGTCCTGGCTGTCTGGCCCCCAGCCGAGGCTGTCAGGAGACGGGTAGACTACGGTTATCTCTCCCCTTCCAAACCTCTGGACCCTGGGGCTGTCAACTGCCTCTCATCACATCAATCAAGATTCACTCCAATCTCGACCTTGTTAGGATCTGCAAGTCCTTGCTTGCCCCCTTCCCCATAGCTGTCTATCTCAAATAGTTGTTTCTTTGAAAATCCACGAGGTCAAAATGGTTCCCTGTGCTCCTTAAAGACATGGTTAAGATGTGGCAAGGCAACCAAAGGGACAGAGTTTTGACTAATATTTCTCAGTAACTGGAGTGCCCTTAAAGGACTATGGTGCATATTATAAATTAACAATATCTGTTGTAGCTCTCCACTTGCCAGACCTAATAAATCAGAGATGCCTTACCAACAATGTAAACAGTAACACTATACAGCCTTAAACAGCTCCTGTCTCCTCAGTATTAAAACTTTTATGGATGGGCAGCTTTGTAGTTTTTCACTTCTTATTCTCCCTGCCCCAGCATCTTTAATAATGCCAGCCATTCGATCGCTGTTTGCACTTTTATAAATCCCATTCCAAACATACAAATCACTCTTCCCACTTTTTGGTTGATTCGTGAAACAAGCTTTTGGTGAGCAATGACCTCAAACAAAACATTATATGTGAACTCTATTTTGTTTTTAAGTTAAGGATTTCCCATAAAGGCAAACTGGCAGATCTGCACACATCTTTGGGGAAAAAGTAAACTTAGGCAACTTTACTCAAAACTTGTACCATATGCTTGAAGCAAGTTAGAGAGAAACACTAGTCATTGCTCACGCTCATCTCTCTCAAGCCATTCATAGTTAAAATGGGTATTTTACTTCAGCTCTTAAATATACCCATCATCGTCTCCTGAAAACACAGTAATTCACGTCATGAATTTCATTTCTGTCTGCTCATGCTTTAATAATTGATATTCCATTGTTTCAGTGATGTGCAGATGTGAGGAAGACAGAAGTGTCTTTGGGAAATGTAGCGCTGTTCAGCAGCTGATAAACTATTCCTTCCACCTGCTTCAAACTTTTCTAGCACATGCCAATTACAACAGGTGAGGTGCAGAGTTCCTCCTCCTCTTTGAATATGAAAGGGTGGGATATGTGTGTGTCCATGAATAATAAAAGGCATTTTCTGGCATCATGTGGGGAGCTCCCCCTTGTTTTAAATTCTCATTTTCCTGAGCTGTCAGACCCATGTGGTGATGTGATAGAAGGATTGTTAGCATGAGAGAGAGCAGGGGAAAGATAAGGAGGCGGCACAGACGGGTAACAATGACAGAAAGACAAAGACTTAATATGAATTATAATATTCATTCATATATATTCATATTTCTATAATATAGAAATAATATGTATTAATTTGGCATCAAAATGTCAAAATACGACTAGACCTTTGCTATATATGTTGATGAGTTGCACCTACATTCTCCCAAATGTTTCCAACAATGTTCAAGCCTAGAGAAATCCGCAAGTTTACTGAAGGTAATGGTGCGTTTCATTAGGCCACAGCCACTACTTCCGGGATGGGGAAGTCACAAATTAAACTTAATTTAAGGTGAATAAAACTTGAAACATTACCTCATCTGTGAACAGTTGTGCCTGAGTCATGTCAGATACAGTATATTGTCATCAGCAGTGGTGGTTCTTTAATGGTGTATACATCAACAGTGAAGCGAGTTTGACTGCAGGAGCATTTTAGTGTGTATTTGTGTAACTCATGCCGTGTTTTTCTGCCCTTAAACAGCCATCTTACTTTACTGTACACTATGTAAGCTATCATTAGCGAGCAATGGCACACCGAGGGTGTGTATGTCTGTGTAGATAACTTCAGGGCAACTGTTGGTGAATTCTGGTGCTCACCAGAGACTCTGCTTCTCTGTCTTCTTTTCTTCTGTCTTCTCCGTAATGTTGTTCTTGAAGTAAAGTACATTTTCCCACCAGCTCCAGCCGGCAGTCAACATTTCGGAACATACACCCGAAAACGGAGGTCAGCTCGGCTTCACCCAGGTTGATAAACAAGAGTAAAGATAAATACACTTTTTAATCCCAAGAGTTCAGAAGTAATCTCTGAGCCCTCCTCCCATCGGCAAACGGTTCCAGATCAGAGCAGAGTCCGAAGTGACTCTAGTTGTTTATTCTTTTGGTCTGTTTCTAATCCAAAATCTCTAGCCAGCTTTAAGCAGCTGAGCAGTGGTTCTTGCCCCACATTCAGCCCGCCCCTCTATGCAACACTCTGCAAACAACTTTTGATTTATTTTGAAAGAGAGCCCCTTAATGGCAGAAGTTACATATTTAACATCCAAGTCAAAGAGTTTTTTTTTTTTTTTTACAATTTATTGCTCTGTTTTTTAAAATTTCGTTTTGATATCTTACTTTGATCAACTGTTAAAGACTGTGAGATGCGGTTGAAAGCTCCAGGAAAAGGCCATAAGAGGATCTAAAGAAGAGATTTTTTTTTTTATTTCATTTTTTTATTTCTATATTTTCATATAGTTGGTTTAAATTTTTTTTATGTCAGATCATTATTATTGTTTTGTTTATTTCAATTGTATTTTGAATGTGACCAAGCAAAGTTATATGGGTAGACAATGTGCACCAAAGCAACATTCCTCTTAAGATTTTCTGAAATTTTCTGACAACATTAAGTTCTGTTGTTACTTTGCAGGTTTCTAATTCTAAATATTTTTCTCTATGGAAAGCAGTCAAGTGCCCTAATGAATTTTGAATTACTACATGTATATTTCCAAAAAGATAAGGCAGGATAACTTATCTTGTCGCCTCATATCTTTACCCGTAGACAAAACCGCAGACGACTATTTCTGCTGCACAGTACTTACGGCTCGAGATAGTAATTGCTTCGTAATCTTGCGACAGCAGCATCAAAAAAAGATTTAACCTACGGTCGTTATGGGCTTCTGCATGTTGTCCGATAGCTGCATAAATATAACCATATGAGCTGAAATTGTCTTTTGATTTTGTTTGATATTAAACACATACACACAAGTAACCATATAGAAGTACATGTACTGTAGATTGACACACATGTCTGCTGTCCTTTGAGTGGTGGGGTAGTCATCCCCTGCTGTGTTGGCAACACCTTTCAGCTGAAACAACATATTAGATTAATACAGACCCCAGTGTGCAGCTCTGTATGACCCTGTCCTCTGGAGGAGGAGGAGGAGGAGGAGGAGGGTATAAGAGAATTACATTTCCCTGTCGGTATCAAGTATCACAGCATGTCCACTGGCATTTTTCAGGTAGATAAGTGATAAGAGGTACTGGAAACAATCACCTGAAAATACACTCAGAATAACTTTAATTAATAACAGAATAATCTTTCTTTTGATTTTTTTCTTGAAACAATAATTATTGAACTTGATTTATGCAGTTATCAACAATCACAATGACTGGCTCTAATTACCTGGGCGTTTTTTGATTTTAAAAGCAACAGTGCATACCTCTCTGACAGCTTGGAGGTGGACCTTGGAGGTGGATCTTCCATTATGTGTCCATCATTGGCGATTCCAGTTTGTACTTGATGAGGCCTGTCCCTGCAAATGTCGAATGATTTCTTGAATCAACTATGATTGTATCAGTAAAGAACAAATTAACCTAGACTTCAAATCATTTCTCTGAGTCTAAAAGGATTTAATTCTGGAAAACAAATGGTAGCAGCCACAAAAACCAACCACACAAACAAACAAACAAACAAACAAACAAACAAAATAAATGCCCTGACACATTTCATTACCGCCTTTCTCTCTTCCTGCTGTGATTTGTGTGTGTGTATTATGTTATAGCTCAGGAGGAGGATTTTCGTCGCTACTGTGCGTCATTGTTTGCTGTACCTGTCAGCAGCGGCAGGACTGAGCCTGAGATTACTACATCTGAATCGTGCCTCACCATAGAAGTCCTGGATGAGGTAAAAATGACTGAAGCATTTTATTTTAACAAAAGTCTTTCACCTTCATGAACACACACAGTAAACATGCACTTCACAGACACCAGCTTATTCTTTCTTTCCATTTCTCGCTCTCTTTCTCATCCATATGTGACGACAGTGTTCTCTTTTGTTTTCTACAGAGAGACAGAGACGTAGATGGAGATGCTGTTGCTGAGCAGAGGGCAGACAACAACAGAAAGTGAGCCTCAATCAATCAAAAAAAAAAAAGAGACAATTCTGCACTGTGACGTCACAACTACATTCACACCGGCCTGTGTGGAAAAAGTTTGACTGGCTACATGTGTCTGGACTGTAAGAGAGATCAAGGCTTTTCATCTGCAGGGGAAAGTAATTCATCAGATTAAACAGGTCACCATTTTTTATTAGATCAATCCTCTTTAGTCAATGTTACTCGTCAGTTTTGGCATCATAAATGCATGTACTTGTTTTTGAAAGGCTGAACGCCAACAAAGATTATTGAAACAAAGGATTTTGTGAGATAAGAACATGATGATTACATCTGTCTTTCTCAATTATTTTTTGACTTTTGCAGTTTTCAGCACTCTGGAGTTTTTGGAAACTAGTGTACTAGTAGAGGCGTGTGAGATACTAGTGTAGCCTAATCAGTGGCTGCAACTGTGCCAAAATATCAGGTCAAAACAGAATGAATAGACTAGCAAAATAGAAAAACAAAAGCAGCATAGCACTGTCAGGAAAGTTTTGTAGTCATCAACAGGTCTCTCTCACAAAGACCTCTTTTTTCCACACAGGGTTCGCTCTATTCAAAAGGTCCTCAGTCAGGTCAGAACACCAGTGCCCCAAACAGCCTCAACTAGTGGTGGGTCCTCAAGGGTCAGCCGCTCTTCTCCCAGTCCAACACAAACATCCAGGCAGTCTAGATCACCAGCGCAACCCAACGCTGCTCAGAAGCTCCATCTATCCAAGACTGCAGGAGCAGAACACTCAATGAAATGTAAGTGTGTTTTTTTGTGAGTATAAGGGAAATGCTTTCTCTGGTTATTTTACTGGAGAAAAACACACTGTTTTAACGTATTCTCCAGTCTATTATGTATAAATATGACGTGAACAATCGCATCAAGATTCATGCCACTTTTTTGGCACATTTGTCATGACTCTGCACTGGAACAGTAGGAGAGATGGATGACAGTGATGTATTTGTTAAGTGGTGTGACAGAAAAAAAATAATAATGGCATAAACATGTTTGAAAGCCTATTAAAAATAGATGGCTGAAAGAGGTATATGGCTGGCTGCAATGTCAATATATTATATACAGAAATAGAATTATTAACTGTAAGGAATCTGAAGAAATAAAATAACTGTCTATGGCCGTATAACAACTGAAAAATATAATTAAACATTTGAATGTTAGTGGTAAATCAGTACTGAGCTCTAGTCAAAGACAAACATTGTATAGTAGTCACTATACTTGTGAAAAACTCCCTTGTGTATGCTTTTTTTAATAAAAAATATTATGGGACCAGAAGCCTGCAAGAGCAACTAATATCCTTATTGTTATTTGTGTTATCTTTTGCACAGCTTCGTCCTCTAAAAGTAAGCCATCAGCACGCCCCACCGCTGAGACTCCAAGGACTTCAAAGACATTAATCAAGACACCAACCTCAACGTCACAAAAGCCAAATTGCTCCCCCACTGTTCATAAATCAAAACCTGACCATGGATCAACAAGATTTTCGTCCTCTCCCTCTTTACCACATTACCAAACTGAGATCCCTAAATCCTCACACGCTTTTCCACCTGATGTTTCTTCTTTGGCTGGTGCCAGTCCATCAAACCCAGAAGTGCATCATTCCCTCAGGTCTACCTTCACACTCTCACCATCAGGCTCCACTGAGTCAATCGTATTGCCCAAAGTTGACCAATCAAACCCATTTCATAAAGGCTCATACTCATCACTGTTACCAGAACAAGCCCAATCTTCCCAGTTATTCCCAGAACCAATCTCATCACCGAAGCTGTCCCAATCCCCTCCAAGCAATCTGGAGTCCTCAAGGCAATCCCAACATCCCCTCTGTGACCCAGAGTCTCTCCTATCAGATAATCAACTCCAGCCTCCCCTGTCACCTGTGACTTCCAGTCCAAACCCAGCAAGAAAATCTCCATGTCCACTAAGATCCCTATTCCGTGTATCTCTATTTAATGATTCTCCTCCAGATGCATATTCTAGACAGAGGTCAACTCCAACAAATGAGGATGCTCCAGACCAAGAATCAACTCTGTCACTTCAGGATGCACAGTTTAACCCATCACATCCCTTAAATGTCATCCATAGTCCTCATTCAGCCGTAAAAATGGAGGAGGAAGAGGAACTATCAATAGGTAAGTGAATTGTAATAATTTCCTCTCTTCATCTGTATGTGTTTGTGTGTGACTGGATGGTGTTGAGATGGTGACAAGAGCACCAATTAGACACACACAGTTTCCTTTTTTTTTAGTTACATTTTTGCTAATGGTTAGTAAGTTTACTATTAATAGTATTTATAGGAGAGTTCTTAGAGTTTGGTAAAGGCAGGGACACTCATTACAGCTACTGAGCTGATTATGAATATGATTTTGCCGTGATGACTGATCGACCTAGTTAGACCGGATCTGTCCTAGTATGGGTTATCTGGTGTTGACAGTCGGAAGATGAGATCATATAATGTCATTCTCATAAACATGTTTGATATTTTGCGACTGACATTGGCAACTGATGCAACACTTATGTGTGGCCCTGGGGAGACAAACCTGTACATAAACAGCTTTGTCTGGCCTTTGTTTTATGAAATCCGAGCTAGTTGGTGGAATCAATCTTTATGCATGGTTTGTCCGGTCTTTGTAAGATTCAGCTGGTCTTCAGATTTGTCCCAAGCTTATGGGACAGGTCACCCCAAAATCAAAATTACATTTCCCTTTAATCTGTCTTTCATCAGTCAGGTATTTGTTCTTGTTATAGCTGTATAGCTGTAGGATGCACCGCTACTCGATGGTCTTGTCGTTTGGACTTCAACTATAGATATTGAAGTCTGTTTCTAATTGGGGCAATGACTACAACTGGAACATCAGGTGCCACGCCTCTGCTCTGTCACCACGAAGACAAACAAAACTCCTCACTACCTACATAAATAACAACACATGTAATCAGAAATCAGTCCTCCCACATTGATGTGTCTGCCAACGATACAGTTCTGTGCTCGGATGGTCTCTCTGGAGATTCATTTCTCCATGAAAGATTCCTCATTATTCAAAAAGCATTTGCCAGTTTACACCTCATATAATAAACAGCTCCAACTAAGATCATGTGATTTGGAAAGAGCATTTCCACCTCTACACAGCAGTTTAGGAACATTTCTCGTAGCATAGATCGTGAAATTGTTCTTGAACAACTTATCAAGAACAACTTTATTTTCAAGGCCTCCTGTTTGGCTGAGCTTCATCAATGAAATTCTTTAAAAAAAATAAACACTAGATGTAATGCCTAAACAAAGTTTGTGATTACCCTGATGAAGGTCACAGGTGAATAAGGACAAACACGACTTGAACCCAAAGGCTGACGAGCAGCTTGACACTTGACTGAATTTCAGAGTTACATTGCTCCTCTTTAGTACTACAAGTGCTGAGAATTTTGACCTTCAACACTCCTGCCGTCACAAACATCGAATTCAATAGCCACCCACACTATACTCAAAGGCATAACAGTGAGTCAGCATTATAGTAATTTATCCTCATGTCTGTTTTATTTGTCACTGTGTGTATTTTTTTTTTTTATCTTTTAGGCCCTCATCAGGGTCATCTCTAAAGAGGCATTCATTATTTTACAAGCAGCCAGGTTAATGAAGGGTTCAAAACAAACTTTTTAAACCAGTTAAAGTCAAAAGTTAGTGTTAGATGTAACTAAATGCTGCAGCTGGAGCTTGAAGGTGTATGTACTGTATATGGCATTCACAACTACCGCATTTTAGTTATAAAATTTAAATCAGAAAATGTTAAACATGTTTGATATTATCATGACAGCCCCATTGAGACTGTGAGCAGTTCAGGAGGTTTACGACCGGATCTGTAAAATCCTCACATTACCAGATAATCTGCTCCGAACAGCATGCTTTGAACGAGGACTTATTTAATGTGATGTCATGTAGAAAATGAATGTTCTAACAAATCTATGTTCACAACAGCAACCCTTATTTTATTGCTACCCTGCTAAACATCCTATCTTTCCACTGCACTTCTATTATTTCTACACACAGAACGCCTCCATCATATGGCCAGTTTGTGGAAGTATCTCATATGTGGATTTGATACGTTTTGCGTTCAAGACAGTATGTTTCAGTGAGATTTCCAGAGACCAGACAACAATTTCAGGGGACCAGAAAAAGAAAAAACGAATTCATATTTATGGATGGGGAAGCACAGGTCTTCGCGGTAAAGTGATTCCTGATAGAACACTTTACTGCAGGGCTACATTTTACCTGAACACAATTCTCAAAGCCCAAGCAGTTTATATGAATAAACTGCTTGTGGATCTCGCCAGTAATGGCTTCCTCTTATTCCATGGGGCTGTCAGAGCCAATTTAGATCCAACCATAAAAAGTGTTCTTTATTTTTTTTTAATATCGATTAGGGTTTTAAGTAAATACTTGACAAAATGCTACTACAGACAGGAAGGTAATTACACTATAAAGAATGGCCCTCAATTCCCTTAGTATACAGCACACACACATGCACGCACACACGCTCACATCAAGATCCACTGATGCAAAAACACATTTCTTTCTCATGTGTGCAGGTGTACCCACACACACACTTACATGTATTCACACTGAAGTAGTTTAGATACACTTGTAAATGCAATCTGTTTATAATTGTTTTTCTGTGATTCTCAGAATTATGTTATATGTTGGCCTGTGTGTGTGTCTGCGTTTGTGTCTGTGTGTGCACTCATTCTGAATGTATGAATGTGTGTGTATAGGGTGCTGTCTCTTAAGGATTGCTTTTGCTTCACTTAGTCCCACATCCTGACTTCAGGCATCTTCTTCTCTTCCTCTATTCATCCATCATCTCTGTTTTTTTCCTCATCCTTTGCATCTTCCTACAGCTCTTTGACCAGTCTGACACTGACGCCTGCTTTATCGGCTTATAAGAGCTTGATGTGTTTGTGGCAGTGTCAAGGACACTTAGATCACGTGTTAGAGTTTTCGTTGGATGTTGGAGATCAAAATGCACCTTCAGTGATTTAAAGCAGGAAAAGTCAAGGATGGTCAACGTGGTCTCACTATTCACCTTGAAAGTGTTTGAGCCATACACAGAAAATGTTTTTTTTAAATCTTAGTCCAAAAATAGTTGTACATCTTGAGTCATAATTCAAAGTAAACTTTAATCCCCTAAAAATATTTGTCTGTATTTTTCATAAAGACAGTGGAGATGAAATGTCCAGTGATAGCTTGGGTGTGGCTTCACATGAGGAAGACTCTGCAGACGAAGGACGTTCAACCAGAGGGAGATCCAGAGAAGAAGAGCAAGAGAATCCTGCCATACGTGCAGAGGGAGAAAAGGATTTTCGGTCTGATGAGGAAGAACAGCTGTCAGAACCAGTCATGGTAACATGTTTCAATATTCCCACATGCTTTCTGCTTCTTGAAGGAAAATCCTTGGGCTGTAGAGTTACCATAGCACCATTTTCTGGGGAGCACAAGCCTCATGTTAGTAAAGGAATATTATTCATTCACAGAGTTCAGCTGTGACTATACTTTATAAGTGGTTGCCAAGCTGTCAATCAGGCATCGATACAAAAGAGTTTCACGTTGAACCAGTGTAACTAACAAGCCTATTAAATTGAATCCATAATTTATTCCATTTGCAGCCATTGGTAACCACTTTAAAAGAAAATGCCAAAAGAAAATATAGCTCAGGTAAAATAATAGAAGGCATACAATCATTTTTCCTGTGTGACTTGTTCAATAATACTCCACCAATTCATTACTTTCAATAAAACATTTTCCACCCACAGCCACCCCATTAAAGCCAGCACACCCACTGTTTTTGATGCAGAGGTGCACGTCATTGTGCACCTCTACATTTATAGGCACAGGCACATTTTTAATGACGTAAAAATCAAATGCATGTAGCAAGATCCATCACTTGATAAAAGTTCTCATTGATATGTGATGAAACATGTTGGACTGCTAACAAAGAATGAAAGAATTACCAAATAGGCTGCAATAGTTATATGACAATACACTAAAGTTTGTCTTTGAATGATCTCAAACTGTGTAATAAAATGAGTAAATGAGGAAGTTTTAGAAGTTTGAGAGAAGCACATCAATACACCGGACATAATCGCTCCATAGAGTGAGAAGACTTCAGCAACATAAAGTTAGAGGTTCTTATTGTAGCTGACCTGATCTATTAGATAACATTTGTATCAGACTAATTACTTTACATTATTCAGCCATTGCTCAGAGACACCTAAGGCAGTGGTGTTAAAGGTGCACACCACTGAGGGAAGAAGAGAGAAACGGAGTGGATTAAAAAGACACTGTTTGAATGGTCCCAAATGACCTATCAGCCATTTATGGTATGAATCCTTTATACTGTGACAGAGGGATGAAAAAAATAAGGGTGGGTGGGAGGTGGGGGTGCTTTATTAAAAAGCTGGAGCAAAATGAGGTTCATGATTGTGAAGACGGTGGTTATCTGTGGCCTCTGGAGCTGAATCAAACTGCTCCTAAAATGATTAGATAGTCATTTTTTTTCTCTCTCTCTCTGTTTGGACCCGGTCTCCTCTCCTCTCTTGTCCTTCATGTATTTCTCACACTTTCTCTCCCTTCCTTTGGTCCATCTTTTTGTCTCGACCTATTCTCTTTCCCCTTTACTTTTGCTCTTTCTCCTCTTCGTTTTACCTACGTCATTTTCTGGTATGAGGAGCCATTGGTCTGCACAACGACAACTCCAATTTTTCCCTCTACACAGTATCATTGTGTCTGGTCTCTTGCCGTTTCATTGTTATGCCTTTCCTCTTTCTTTTCGGCCTGTCTTCCTCTTGTCATTCTCCATCCTCGCTCCTTCCTCGCTCTTAGCAACACTATTCCCACATGCCTTCCCTCCTATTTTCTCCCGGCCCATCTGCGGTGTCTCGCAGTGCTACGGCTAGCATGCTAATGCATCAGATCTAATCTTAACTAAACAGCTTCCTCATTTTACCCCCGTCTCACAGGAGGACACTTGCGCGGGAGGAACAGCTCACCCACTACACGGTTGTGAGATGCTCTCAGCAGCTCCAGGGGTTAATTAAAAATCAATTCATCAAGTGGAAACAAAGGAAACAGGGAGAGAGGGGAATAATCTCTAGTGAAAGACACAGGCTTATTAATATGCATTTGCACTGGAGAAAATGGAAAATACAAATTTTAACACTCTTACCTATCTTAATAAAAGTTAAATTGATATTGAATTTCAGTTTGTCCTTTGAACTGATTTGGTTAGGATAGAAATTAAACTCAAGCTGTAAGAGCACACTTTTAATTCCTTATTCCCTTGTACTCTCCTCACTCCATGTCCCTCTCTTCACCCACCAATAAACCCCTCCTCAACTTCCTCCATTATCTATCTTTTCTTTCCCTTCCTCCCTTCCCCTCTATCTCCCTCTGTGTATCATCT
This sequence comes from Pagrus pagrus, assembly GCF_965226575.1. Lineage (NCBI taxonomy): Eukaryota > Metazoa > Chordata > Actinopteri > Spariformes > Sparidae > Pagrus > Pagrus pagrus. The sequence goes on along the minus strand of NC_140188.1, from coordinate 21,413,905 downwards.
CTCCATCTCATCCTCACGTGATCTCTTTTTCTGCCTCACTCCCTCCCTTTTATACCACTTTCCCTCCATTCCTCCTTCTCCCGCATCCATCCGTCTGTTTCCTTGTCCCCTCAGGTGATGCACAAGCAGAGCGCTGGGTCTGGATCAGAGCATTTCTCTGATCTGGATGTGTTTCTGCCTCTGGGTTTAGATGTGAATTGTGGTCACTCCGACACACCAAAACACACACACTGGGACTCACAGCACGCAGGCCAGACTTCACCGTATGATTCAGAGCCAAAAGGTAGGTTAAAGAACAGAAGTATTTTTAGCTGTAGGTATGTGTGTGCCTGGATTTTTATTCTCCTGTGCTATTGAGATTTTTTTTTCTCTTTAAACTGGCTCATGTTTTCCTATAAACTACATCAGAAAGTGTAGTTGCTGTTTTTGTGCTTTAAAAGATTAGATTGTGAAGATTACCTCTGTGTCCAACTTTTGCCTGGAGATACTTTCCAATTTGCAAGCGTTATTCATATCACAAAGGCCTCATAATAGGATTTAGAACAAATATGTAAAAACGTAGAGCTTACAAGAGAGATGAAAATGAGTTTTAAACCCAGAGGACCGCTGGCTGCTTGGTGGAAAACGAGGGATGGGGGACAACACCGATAATTTACTACTGGTGGGTCCGAAGGGATCTTTCCTGAGACGCCTTTTTATTTTGAGTGTGTATGTGTGCATGTCTAAGCCTGCATGCTTTTTTCGTACTTATATTTTCTACCTCAATTTTCTTTAACTGTTGGTGAACACGGGCACACATACACCTAACTCCTAGAAACTTGACACACTCAGAGACATCACAGGCTTTTCTTGTTTCTTTCGCAGCTGTAAACTGTAGATAATAATGCATGTGTCCTTCACATGACATATAAAGTTTACTTTGACTTTACCTTTCTGCGAAACGTTGAAAGGCATAGTTGTCGATGCAATGTCATCTTTCTTGGACAACGCAGCTGAAAACATATTGTTTAATCATTGCTGCCCAGAAAATGCAGGAAAAATGCAGGGAGTTTTGTTTGTATTGAAGTTTTTTATGTTGCTTTTGTTTTCTTTTTTATGACCCATCACTACCCTTTCAGGCATGGACATTTCATTCCATTGTTTTGGGTTTTCTATCCCCTTTCTTTCATTGCTTCTCTCACTTTGAACTATAACAAACAAACATGGCTAACAAAGATGGTTTTCAAAACTTTAGACATCAACTGTGTCTGGGTTTTGAAAATTGGTTTCTTCTTTCTTCTACCTGCGATTTGTAAACTAGCCATGTCTGTGAGGTGCTCTGACTGCCCAACAAGGCTGTTGGAAGTCGAGTCTGCACCTCCAAATTGCATCAGAGTTTAAGTAATAATATTTGGATCGAATCAAACGCTATAATTTATCATGGTGCTCATTACACCTTATACTCCTGTCCAAGGCTGTTGAATTTCATGCATTTCAAACAGCACTAACTGTTTGATTGAGCAAGGATTTCTAATTCATACCTTGTTGGCTCAACAAACCTGCTACGGGCCAAAGTGATCCCATCAGCCTTTTCCTTCATCGAGTCTCAAAGCCCACCTTTTCACTGTTTCATTGTCAAGCCTGCATTAAATGAATGAGGTTGACAGTGAGAGTCTCCCACAAGGACACCACTACCCTCCTCGCACCATGCAGCCAGCCGCTCGTCAAACCCCGCGCTGTCTCTGCCACCATCGTTAAAGCTCCAAAGTTAATGAGAGAGAAAGGTTAGAGAGGAGGAATATCACCTTGACAACACTCTGCACTCATTTATGTCCCTCCATCCCTCCATCTGTCTCCTGTATTTTTTTTTCTCCAGGCAGGGCTGAGATCCAACAGGTTTTATATGGCTCCTGCTCTACCTTTCCCACCTCTCTCTCCTTTCCGCTCTTACTCCCTGTCACCCGGTCAGTCAGAAAATGAGGTTGTTAGTGTGCAGCTTCTGCCTCATGTGCATCCAGTCGAACAGGAAGAAAGAGGGAGACAGACAGACAGACAGACAGACAGACAGGCAGGACAATGATCAAACCTCAATAGAAAGAGAGAAAGAAGAGATATAGGAGGCCCTAGCAGTAAAATTTGATAGACAAGCAGTAGGGAAATCAAAGACCAGCAGACAAGTAGATGAAGAAACGGGCATAAAGATAGAATTTCAAGTGGTATCTTTTGATGCATTTGTAAATCTTTTTTTCTTTCTTCCCAAAAGAGCTTCAACCCTCTCAATTTTCTTTGTGTGAGTTTAGAAGCTGTCTGACTCCTCTCCTAATTTCCTCTTTTCATTTGCAGCTGATTTAGACTGGTTAGTAGCTTTTCCATCCAGCCAATAGTATTAATTGATTGCCTAACCACTGGAGACAAAGAAGAAAACTGCAGTAATTGCATTGCAGCTGTCAGGATTGGCTGAATGGGCTTGTTAAGCAATATTGGTTTGGTACAGATGCTGCTGCTGAGTGGATGATTGTATCAAATGTAATGGATGTGTTGTGATCTCCTCAAAGTTCTGTGTGTGGAATTTGAAACTCTGACTATTGAGACTAAGTGGAACACTTCAAAAAAGAGATGACAGCAATCTTTTAGTTTTACTTTTTAAATCAATGAACAGCCATTAAAAAGGAATATCCATATTCTATTATTCACGCAGCTGCTTTGTATTCTTTGTAGCATCGGTGCACTGTCATAGCCAAGAAGTTATTCCATGCATTGAATCTATACAAAATCACACACTGTTGGAGTTAGATAGCAAAGAAAATGCATTGCTATTTCCATTTGCTAGCCATACATCTAACTGACAGCAGTGTGACATTACATGATGTGTCTTGGCATTTCATTCATCTTGTATCCACATATTCCAGATGTATTTTAGAGCATCCAGAAGGCAGTAAAACATGTGAAAGTGGATTGAGTGATGGGATGCTTTCTAAACAGAGTGAGCAGAGGCGTATGTGGGATATAAAACAGTACTCTGCATTTTTTGAGACATTTTATGTTTCTAGGTCTTTAAAGGATAGCTCAAGCAATTTTACACATTCAAGTGTGTTTACAGGTCTTGGAGAGTACTACTGCATATGTGAAAAAGTAGCATAAAGCCTTTTGTGGCTCCAGAGACAGCTGCGTGTGATCTGAAGGAGCATTCTGGGTAATGTAGGCACCAGGTTTTGAAAAGTGTCCATGGGTCATTGCACTCCTATAACACTGTTGGACTCGATATGGACAGTTCAAAAACAAATGATCAAAAATTGCTTTTTTTGATTGCCACATTCTTCTTCCTTTTCAAACCTGGTGCCTACATTACCCACAATGCAACTTAGCTGCGGAGTGACATCACTGGAGGCCATTTACTGTATCAGCTAACATGCAGCTTCCTCTGGAGCCACAAAAGGCTTTTTACTGCTTTTACACATGCTGTAGTACTCCTCAAGACCTGTACACACTTTAATGTGTACGATTGTTGAAGTTACCCTTTAAGTATGGCTGTTCTTTTTTCTTAAGTCAGATTTGGTATGCTCCCTCTCTTACTTTTCTCTCACTCTTTAAGGGTCACAGGGTTATTGGCCAAGCAGCAGCCTCAGTTCCTACACTGAGGAACACCTGGTTTTCGAAATGATGAAGGACAACGACACGCAGTCAACTGGAATTCAAATTCACTCAGCCACACCCACCAGGAGAGGAGAAATATCAGCAAATGAACCAGGAACATCTGGTAAGTGTATGTACGTGTGTGCATGTTTGTACTTTGTTTGTGTGAACGCTGTCAGGGTTCTTATTTCCTTTCATACAACCAGAACTCCATTTCATACACAATTAATATAGCTCATTTCTGCATATAGTCACACTTTCTTGGCACAGAGTACGCAGGTTTCTTCAAGAGATTATACTGTATCACTCTCAGATGCAAACAGGCACGTGTTATGCACACACATACTGTGTACACACACACACACACACACACACACACACACACACACACACACACACACACACACACACACACACACACACACACACAGGCAGGATTGGGACTCAGTCCAGGAATATGTCTGCTCATCAATTCTCTCGCTCAGATCCCAGAAACACTGCAGTAATCTGTTTATTCTGAGACACACACGTTTGCATTTACACAAATAAGGACACCTGAGAGACGAGAAGATAATCTGTTCTACTCAGTGATATATCTAATGCCCCCCACTGCTAATCAGTTCACGAGAATCCCTTCCGTTTCTCTTCTTTCTACACTGTCAAGCCTTTCAGTCCTGCTGTCCTTTGTTTTCTTCATGTATCTTGCCCTCAAATTTGTATGCGTTTGTGGAATTCCATTATCCTTTTTTATTTTTTATTTCTGTCCTTCCTCTATTTATTTGCAGTTTGACCTCTAAAGCAAGAACTTTGAGGCACTGAGGCCCACATTGTGCTCACTTGCCCTACGGTGTCGTAAAGTTCAATACCTTGAACAGAGGTTCGCATTAGTAAGGACACTAAAGAGCTTAAAGCCTCTTCAACATGTTTAATTATAGAATCGGAAAGACTCTTTAGTTCTCCACGTTTCTAATATTTTTTAATTCCACAAGGGAACTGAAGCACAGACGTTTCGGCAAGTTGCCTCACTCTTGTCTGCGTGACGCTCCAGTGTGCTGTCTGACAGCTCGCTGAGGAGGGCTTCTCGTCGAAACATCTGTGTTTTGGCTCCCTTGTGCCATTAAAGAATGTCGAAGTCTCGAAATAGTTTCATGCTCCTGAGCATTTTTGTGTGTGAGAATACCTTTTCAAGTTCACAGCATCTGGGTTAACATTTTGTGTTTGGCAGGCTTCATTATACATTATAGCTGTATGTACTGTATGTTAGCATAGACTTCAGTTATTCCTGACATTTTTATTAGCTAGGTAAAAAAACATATGCATATGTCAATAGCAACCAAGCATTTAACAGAACTGAAACTTTAAACTCCACACTATATAACTGAACTCTGGGATAAATGAGGAATTAAGTCATATTACATAATGTTACTTACATTAAGTATCTCTGGAAGGCTGCATGGGAAACTTACTTTTATTGCTCCAATGTTGGCTTGTGTGTGATTGTATTCTTTACAGAAGCTTTGTAATCCAGCTGGTGCCCTTTTTATTCTCTGCCCCTCAAATATCCTGAGTCTGCCACTGCTGCATATATCCTCTGTGTATCTGAAATCTGTTCCTGAGGAACTCTTGTAGGAGGTCATTTAGTGAGATCAGATCTTAATTTCTCACTCAATTTACACTGAATACATTTTAAATGGAGCACGGAGCTTTATCAGTAAGTAAAATCTAGAAATATGTCCTATCTGCTTTGAAATGGAAGTAAATTGAGTCTACAGGTGTTATGTGTGAGTGCACACATGTTAGCAACACTGTACTGCATGCATCAGTCCTCCCATGCTGCTTGGTTTGACAGTGCAGGTGGTTGTGAAGCAGTAAGTAGAGGTTCTGTGCCAGTTGAAAGACAGAGTCAGGCACTGAAGGGGGGAGGAGGGAGGGATGGGTGAGGGAGGGTGTGTTAAGGAGACAATGTAAGATTGAAAGAATGAAAGACTTAACACTGGAGCTGGTTAGACAGCACGCAGCATGAGGAATCAGTGTGCTGCACACACACCCACACCATCATAGCTTCTCAATGGGGGCCTCGATGTAATTTACAGTGAGCAGGTGGGGATGGATGTTCAATCTGATTCAATTTGATGTGGCTCGCAGTGGAGTGGGATGAGACACCACTCATTCCACTGACTGTTGTGATCGTTTCTCTGTCTCTCAACCTCTTTCCCTGAATCCCGAGCTGTGTGCCTTCCTCTTACTTTCTTCTTTCTTCCTTCGCATCTCCTCTTATCTCTTTCTTGCACTCATACTTTATGTTGCTGTTTTTGTAAGATAACCTGACCGGATGACCTTATATCCATCGCTACATCCATCCATTGATCCTTCTGCACATTAATCATACCACATCTCTCTTTCTTTCTTATTCAGGGTCCGGATCTAACCGGTGCACACCAACTGTGTCTCAGGCCTCTGCTACCTGTTGCCTGTCCCGTCCTGCTTCTTGCTCAGAATTGGGTCCAGTGTTTCGTCCGTTGTCCCGGGCAGCCCAGGCGATCATGGAGATCTGCAGTGTGGACCAGACAGGCTGTGAGGACCCTGACCTGGACACGGACACGACCGCGCACACGCTCCACAAACTGGAGGAGGAACTCAGGCTCATGAGCAAGGGTACAGAAAAACACATACAGTACATTCAGACGTCATGCATTATGGTATGACCACCATGATATTAATAAAAAATCAAGAGTGCATTGATGTTAATCATATTCATGTCTGATAAATAACAAGTTACTGTGGTATTGATGGCTTTGAAATAAGGCCATAACTATTAACCCCCCCCCCAATATTTACTTCAGAAACAGGGATGGAAGCCTCAGTAATCGGGGCAGAAAACAGTGGAAGTCAATATCAGCATGGAAATCATCACTTCACACGGTGGGTAACACACAAACACACAAGAATCCCACATGCTCCACTGCCTGTCGACTCTGCGCAGGTAAACAGCTCGACACACTTTTGCCCTGGGCGACGTTATTTGTTGAAGACACACACAGAAAACCTTTCATTTAGGTTTTGCTCCTTCTCCAATTTCACTCTATGCTTTTCAACCAGCTGGCATGTGATCACACCGAGAGAAAAAAATTGTATTCCCATTACTCATTAATACCAACGAGGCTGAATAAAGATTAATGATTCTTATCAGCTCTGCAGTCCGTGACAGTTAGTAGGCTATACTGAAGGCCTTTCCTTGACTCTGCTGACTGGCAGCAGGTGTCCGTTTCATCTGCAGTCTAATTGGAGTGATGTTGTAACTGACAAGACACAATTATGCGCAGCAGATCTGCTGGTTAAATTCTGTGCAACGAGCACCAGATAGTTGTAGAATAACTACAGAAACCTTCATACTCATGTGCACATCAAACTTGTAGTTATAATTATTCCACAGATTGTACTGCAGTTTTCATCCAAATACCAGATAACTGGAGAAACGGCAGTGCACGTCTCCTTCCTTATAAAGATTCTGGTCAAAGTACTGCCTGAGAGTCGCATTTTTAAATTACAAAACAGTAGACGTGACGGAGATTGTTCTGGTTAAGCAGCCTTTTTGTTCCCCAGATTGTCAGCAATATTTTTTTTTGCGTGTAAAATGTGAACTAATCTGCGTAAATTTAAAACATAAAAGAAAACAAAACGTGCAAAAATAGACTCCTTTTACATTTAGTTTTTTGGCACTACAGTGGTATTTTGTAATGCAGATAGTTATTGTAGGGATTGTTTTGATGACAAATAAAACAAGCACACTGATGCACAAAAAACAGGAGCATCAGATGTTCAACATGTCCAACAACAATACGTTTCTTCTAAGGACAACTCCCAAACTGTCAATGATGAGCTCTGTGTTTAAAGGGGATGAAAGTGGTGCTTGTGATTGTCGCAGCCTCGAACCAACCAACCATAATATATGATGAGGTTGCTCTCTGTGTTCAAGCACCCAACATGCACCAGCCAAGCATGGCTGCAAAATTACCAAAGCTGCCTTTGGCCACGCCACCAGTTTCATGAGTGTAGAGACTTGTATGTTATTGTTATTGAACCTGAAACAGTTAATATATCACGTTCCACCCTTTTAAGATATTTGCATGCCCTCTAGAACTTAAAAGTAGAAGCTGCAGCTTTGGTAGCTGTTAAAATTCCCATTCCCGCTTGATATCCTGAAAGGCAAAAGTGCTTTTTTTTCTCCTTTGAGAATCTGAGTGGGGCCTTGTAACTTCTTCCTGTTTTCATACTGTTGTCTGTCTCTTTTCACCATGATCGCCATGTAATCCATCGCCTTCTCGCCCTCTACACTTCCCCACACTCCTCCGCTGTTCCAGTGGTCGCGATGGGGGGTAATCCCATCCCTTTTTTTGTGCTCCGTCAATCCCTCTCTCTGTCGGATGTGTGGAGTGTGTAATGGATCGTTAGCCAGCAGAACGACTTTAGCTTTGACAGCATGTTGGGTATCAGGCCTTAATGTGCTGCTTAATGTGTGCATGTATATGAGACAGAGAGAGAGCGTTGGAGTATTTTTTCTTGCATTTCTGAAACTGTGTGTGGGTGTGTGTGTGTCTGTACGTTGTTTATGTTTTTGTGCGTGTGTGTGCAGTGGGCATAATCTGCGCTAGAGGCCTTATGCTGAGCAGAGTACTGTGAATATCACATTGAGAAGTGTAATAACCGGATTAACACATACTACAGAGAGGGCTCCCAAAATCAGCTCCTTACATCTTTGAAACATGCACACACACACACTCAGATATGCACACATGTTGTCGGTCAGTGTTCAATTCAAAGGGTGTTTCAGATCAGAGCAATTAATTAGTTGCTTCCCAGCTTTAACATCATTAGCTTATTTAAACAAAAGTATTTTACGTGTATGTACATCTAAAGCCCAGTGCAGAAGAAAGATTTGCGAGGAGTTTTTTTCTTTTAGAACTTTAGAGGGGAAAGTCGCAGCAGTGTGAACTGACCCGTCTCAGCTCGACTCAGGCGGCCCGATGATGTTACCTCAGCTTATCAAGTTCCTGGCGGCTGGTTTTATAACGTAACGCACGTAATGCAATCAGCGCCTCGTAGCGAAGTCAGCTGGTTAGTCAGTTAAAAACTGTCAGTTACAGGTCGAAATGGCAGTTTTGGACTGACTAAAGAGATGATCACCTCATTAATTTGTCTGAGTAACAGCTGTAACTGTATGACACAGATCTTTAAGTTCAAATTCAGCCTACTGTTAAACTGACATCTTCACTGCTTTTCTTCTGCTCTGCTTGCATTCACAGCCACTCTCGACCATTCACTTGCTCTCGCTCACCCACTCACCAATTTCTATTTTAAGGTGCTACAAATTATGTCCAGGCATTTTTAAAAAAGCCCAAAAAGCAGGCTGTTAGATCGGAAGTAAAGACTCATTGCTAAAGAGATGATACACCATCGCGCCTCATGGCATTGGTGTAAACTTACAGGTTTTCAGGACAATGCAGACAGGCACATTCAAGTGGTTACAGGTTTCACCTCGACTTGGTCTGAACAGGCCTTAATTCTTTTCTCTTTTCCTCTCTAAATGCAGTTTGTATGGTTAAATTGCAAAGAGTTTAACACAAAAACTGCCCCTTTAATACAGGTTTTATGTTACCATCCCCACAGGAGCTTTCAGTTTAATGCTCCTCTCAGCTGCCAGCTACTCACAGAGGCACAATTATTATTTTACAAGATAACTGTTCTTTTAGACTCTGTTGAGTGGTGGGACTATGACTGGTAATGATAATGGAGTTCTACTGTAGAGTGGTCTCTGCTGCCCACCATCATATAGAATAACAGTGTAATCAGGCAAACATGAGTGGCTTTATAATTTAGTCTTGTATTAAACCTATGAAATATGCATTCATTGCAGTGACTATAACAGTAATACTACATGTACACTCTAAAGTACACCCACACAACACACAAGAGATTGTCGTGCCACAGTATAGTAAGTGAGTTGATGTGTGCATCTGCTATGACCTAGCCTATGTTTACCTCTCACCCAGACAACTATTCATCATCCATCTATGCTCTGACTCAACTGCTTCCAGCTGCCCGGCTGTGCTTTAATGTTGCCTCAGTCTATTGGCTGTCTTTGATGTAACCTTCAGTCAGTGTGTACTCGCACAGCAGTATCACATTAATACTTGGAAAGTGAACATATTTTGAAATTGTCTGATGTATAGTTAATCCACTGGAAGATTTAGAGTAACTTAACAAGAAGCTTTTCATTGTATAAAAAGCTCAAGTTGGACGTCTAGTACTTTTACACTTATCGGTGTATGCTTGCATGATAGTGTAATATTCTGAATGGGATTTAAACACATGTATATATTGACATTTAGCTGAAAAACATGCACTGTAATTGGTCATTCATGACTTTTTGGACTGACTTCTTGTTAAATCTGAATGTCAGCTTCTGCTCTCTTGGTAGACACTGAGTCCATACATACTACAAGCAGCACAATTTGTAGCCTGGAGGTTTTTTTTAGTGAGGATAACATTGGCATTAATTTAATTATTTACTGTTGCCGCAGGACATAATACAATATTTACTTGTGGAATTTGCAAGTCAAGTAGACCTTAAAAAGACTGAGGTCAGTCGTGGACTATATCAGAGGTGCAGCTGTCAACCAGCTCAGAAGAGGAAAGAAAAGGAAAATGTGGTCATGCTTTCAAAGATTGATGATTATTGAAGTTTTAACAACAAGCAACACTTTGGATCAAAGTGACAAAACCTGTTTGAACATCTAACACAATAATAATTGAATGTCATCAAATATATGAGGAGAATGAGGGGCTGCTTGATGACATGAGAAGATTTATAAAGACAAAGTAGTCTAATAAAACCACCAGCGCATCTGTTGGAGGATCACTGCAGGCTGAGTTGACACCGGTGTCAGTTCAGGTGGGCGGTGTGTGGATGGCGTTGATAGGCCCGCTGTCTTTATAGAATCCAAAGTTAATTTGGCCTTGTCATAGTCGAATGCAAAATGGGGGAGAGGCTTCTGCTAAATGTCTAAATAAAAAAGTATGGAAGCCCAGTGATGCTGTTAACTGTACCTCCCTATGTGAGTATTTTTATTGGTCAGAGCTTAATTTATAATTCTCTACTTTCATCCTCCTGTTAGAGATAGAGAAATTTCACACAAAATATATGAATACATCGCAAATGTTTATGGAGCAAAATCCATGATGCATCTGAAATTAGTTGCAAAAGGCTTACCACATCTGTCCGTCACTCACAGGCAGGTATTTAAGTGCTGTTATTATGGGATGATCTGTCTTTGATTGGTGGATTTTGTCTTGCAGGGGCAGAGTCAGCGAGGAACAAAAGGAGGAGGACGAGGCTGTGCAGAGAGACGAGCAGAGTGTCCTCCTACTGCCCTGAGATTCTCACACATGAATATAAACTCACACACTTCTTTGTTCAATAAGCACAAATCAGAAGACACACACTTATAGATATGTGTTCATGAGAGAATAAAGCAAGCCAAAACACACAATATATGTAGATTGTGTTCACAGCATGTGGTAAAGGCTGGTACAGATGCCCCCAAGGCTAAATCTGCAGGGAGCACTTGTGTAAATACATGAACATGAAAATGTAATGCTTTGAAAATACATTGCTGGATAAATTTATAACGTGTTGTTTTGATTTGAGTTCTGTGTCCATGTTTTCTGTGCTGTCAGATACATGCTTGTTGAAGGCATAAAACAAATGATGAGACAGGCAGAGGATGAGGACAGAAAGCGAGGTGAAGGGAAGGAGTCTGCTTGTGTGTTTGTCAGTGTGTGTATCAGTTTGTGTTAAGCGACAGGTGTTAAAGGGACAGTTGGCTACTGTGCCAATTTTACCTCCAGGGGTTGATAGCGTGACATTTTTCTCTGTTGTGAGCAGTTCCTTTCTTAATAAGGTTATGGTGGTACTGGATCAGGTCAGACTGTCAACACACACACACACACACACTGAAGAGGCTGATGCAGGTGATTAATTATGTTTGTAAGGGTGGGAATAAGGAACTGTGCCAATGGCCGCTGCTGCCATCTGTCTGCGTGTGTGTGTGCAGGAGTGGAGGGAACGTAAACAGCAGGCACTGGAACTGGTTTGTCATCTCTGTGGTGAACGTGTACATGTACTGTTGCTGTGTGTGTTTCTCTCTTCTCATCTGGCATTACTCCTCACAGCCAGCCTTAATCTCTCGTAGCTGCCACTGTCCTCATCAGAGTTCACAACTCACCATCGACTGCTTCATCTCCAGCCGATGTGCGTGTGAGGACCAAATAAGGACAAACAGGAGAAAATCACGCCTGCATTACACGACCAAACACAAAGAGAAACTCAGATAAGAATGAATGTCAAAGACGGCAACTTTGTAATGGAAATTAAGATTAAGGTTCATTTGTGCGCTGCATGTGGGTGTGTACTTCAGTCACCGTGGAGGGATATAAGGGCATTTTATTGGTCCTGACTTTAATCGTGTGAAAGCGGACAGCAAAAGCCCCGTAATCCAACAGCAATCACCGCAAGACTGATTGATAGCGAAGAGAAAGCGAGAGAAAGGGCGAGAGACCAAGAGACAGACGAGTAGAGAGAGAGGTGAAAAGGTAGATCTTTGTTATTGTGTCCTTCACTGAGTTTATCACTTAGTGTTTAGGAGAGGAAAATAACAGAGACATAAATCTGATGGATATCGAACCGCTGGGGTGGGTTTAAACAACTCTGAGATCTCTCTCTCTCTCTCTCTCTCTCTCTGTGTCTCTCCAGAGCTCGTTCTCTCTCACTCTCACACACTCGTGCATACAAACAGGGACAAGGAACGGAAAAAGTGAGCTGACCTTTGTTAGATTTGGAGTTGTCTGTGATGTTGATGCTGTCAGAAAGACAGTGAAACTGGAGGAGCTGACATTTAACTCCACTATATTAACTGACCCTTCTCCGGAACTGGAGTTCAGACCGGGTGTGTTGCAAAAAAGCAGACGGACAAATATGCTGCGTTATGAAACTAACTTTTTTTTTTTTTTCCTCAGGGGCAGATTTCTGAAACTTTCTCACAATGTTTTTAATAGAACTCTTGTACCTTTTTCATTTTTAAACATATCAGAGTAGCCATCGAATAGAAGAATGCTGTTCCCCTTTTCCTCTGTCTGTCCCCTCAAGAGTTGCTGTGATTTTTCACCATGCTAGCTTTTGTGGTTTTTGTAGGTTTTGCCTTTTTTTTTCTGACAGGAAGTAGCACGGTGGACACACTTTGTTCTGCCTCTGGCTGCCTGTCTACTAGTTTTTTCTGATGAAAATCCATTTGATCTTTTTGCCCAGGGATGCCCTGAAAGGACTCTCTTGTTCACAGTCTCACAAGTCACCTGCAGTGAGCTGCAAAGGACAGCAGTTGCATCCATGTGTGACCATTTTTGTGCACAAATAAACTGTGAAATGGGTAAAATTGACAAAATGACACCTCTAATGTAGAAAAGGGGCTGTTTTCCCTTCTTGTTCTTCACTATGAACTCTTACAGGGATCGTCTGTATTATATTTTTTTCCCCGTCACAGAAAAATTACAGTACGTTTGTTTACTACCAAATGGGTTTGTCAAATACCTGTTGGGAGGAAACTGCTGCCTAAATTCTGCTCACAGTTTCCTGCCCAGGAAGTGTTGCATTCTCGTACGGTACAGCCATCTGAGGGAGGCAGACAGGGTGGACCATGAGCATACTAAGTGCAGGACTTTGACTTGTTGCATTCCAGGTGTGTGAGGTTAAGGCTGCTGTATTTCTTCGTTAAGGTGAGGGAAAGATCATGGTTTTGGTTAAATATTGAAAAAAAAACACAGCCTGTCTCAAGCTTCAAGTAATCTTTAGGGGACAGATTTTCTGTAGTTTTGGCTGATATTGGCATATAATTATGGCCAATTAATGGCCGATATAATTCTGTCTTTATCGACATGACTTTTTTGTAGTCATACGGAAATCACATTTTCAGTCATTTTTTTTTAATCAGTAGTTTGTATTAATAAAAAAAGGAAGAAAAAAAAATCATCTTTAAGGAAATATCCGAAATGCTCCTTTTCACTCACAAGGTGAAAACAATATCAGCCCTGCTATGGTGGACCTCACAACACAAGCATTTAAATGGACTGAGCTGACCTTAGCAGGTAAGTTTACATGCTGTTTAATGTGCTGCAGCTGAGCAGCTAATTGGCTAACGTGCTAACTAGCTTGCAAACTAACATTAGCTGTGCACCTTTTGTTGTTTTTGTTGTACAGAGTGTGTGGTTCTTCTCTGCTCTGCCTAAATACATGCTGCTTCTTTATGTAAGACTTGGTTGGTTATATGGAAACAAGCTCTCCACCTACGTAGATGGAGAACCAACAGCTTCGACTATCTAATGGTGCCCTAATGAAACAAAAAAATATGACAAAAAGTCTCCGTTTACATTTTTTCTCACAGGACCTGTGGTACATAGAGCCGGTATTCTCTAGCAGACAAACAGTAATTCGGACGGACTTTGAAAAGCCATGAAACACCCGGATCTGTATTAAAGATAAGGAATACGTGATATTATGATGACAGAGGCTATTGAATCTCTCTGTTCAATGGATCACTCAATACTCGTATTATGTCAGTGTATGTTCATACATACATGAAGGGACCCTTGACCCTGACAACATACCAGGACTGAAGCATACCCATTCAGTCTATTTGTATTGCACCTGTTTGCCTCTTCAAGAACACCATCTACACCGTTGTATGAATGACTTGCTTCTGTCTCTCTGTGGTTGTCAGGTTGGAGGCATATTTGCCCTGGATGTGCCATCTAATCACCTCCCATGTTGTCTGTTGGAGCCCTGCCGCCTCATTACAGGAGAAGGAGAATACGTGTTGTCTGTCATCTGTGAAACATAAAAAGCCTTGTAGCTACTTAGCCGATGCGGGCTGCTGTATGTGTCTATCCTATTATTCCCCGGCTCTGAATAGCAGCAAAGTGTAACACAGGTGTGGGATGTCTTTGGCAAATAGCGAGAGATAATAATGGGATATCTTGTTTGTGCGTGTGTGAACCCCACATATATGCGCCGCAAGCACAAGCTCAGTTATCCTATAGTATAGATGGATAGATGGATTAAATTGTCTCAAGCCAGCTATACCGTTTTATTACTCTAGAGCCCAAAGGATTCCATATTACTCTTATTTTGATAAACACAAATCCCCGTTTCTTGGACACACAGTATTATTATGTGTCCCTTACCATCCCCCCTGCAGCGTCCTCACATGTTACAGACCACCCTGCTTCAACTGAGTTGCGGGCTGGATATTGCTTCCAAGGTTATAGCCTCGTCTGCACTTGAATGACCCCATACGCTGGAGAGGGAAGTAGTACAGTATGCCCTGGACAGAAAGTTCAGGTGGAGGAAGTTATAATGGAGGGGAAGAGGGAGAGGGAGATGAAGTGAGAAAGTACAATGAACAGAGAGGTGGAGGAGTTGGAGAAAAGAAATTGAAGAAAAGTGAACAAAGGACATGAAAGAAATGGGGCAGCACAAGGAGGGGAGGATGCCATCGAGTTTGACAAGGACATTTATTTTCCACGCGTTTTCTCCCCTTTCCTTCAACCCTTCCTTTTTAACTTCACTTTTTTTAGACCTCCACACTTTCTTCCCTTCCTTGCGAACACTCCCTTCCTGTTTCCACCTCTCCTTTCCTTATGTCTTCCTCCGCTGCTGTCCTTTCCTCCCTCCTTCAATCCTTCCATTTGTCCCCGGCTCCCTCCCTGTTCGGCAGCAGGTCCTGGTCCCCCGGCTAAGCCCCCAGGACCCGCTGACAAATCGATACATCACTGTAATTGATTCTGTCGGGGCTCAAAGTGTTTAATGAGAGCCCCCCATCCTCCTCCTCCCCATCCTCCTCCTCCTCCTACACCTCTTTGCACGTGGGCTCCGGCGCTGGCCAGTTTCGTGGTAAATGGAGCGGAGGCATCCATGTGCAGCGAAGTGCTGCAGGTGGTGGGTGAGGGAAGGGTGAGGCAGGTGAAGGGGTTTGGGGGAAGGAAGGCAAGTTTGGTGGGTTGAGGGTTAATCGGAGCAGTTCCCGAGGTGAGGGATCAGTCCAGCTGGTTAATTAGGACAGGTAAAGGCTGGATGTAAAAAAAAGCGTCTGGCTTTTGGGAGAAAACATAGGAAGTAGGTGTGTGTGTGTGTACTTATATGTGCTTTTAGTTGCTCACAGCTTCTCTTCCTCCCTTGACGACACGATCGTGGTAACCTGTTGCTTCACCAATTACAGTCTGTTCTACCTTTGACCAACACCTGCAGGCGCACGCACACTTCACGCACAGATGGCAGGAACAACATTAAGCAAGAGTGAACCGTAAAAAGAGGCAGCAGCAGAATTTCAAAAAGGGAATATGAGGCGAAATAAGAAAAAAGCTGAGGCAGCCGAGATTAAAAGACAAACCTGTCTTCCAGAAGGCCAGAGAGCGGACGAGAGGAGAGGGATAGGTAGAGGGTGAAATAGTATGTGTTTGTCGAGCTTGTTTTTCTGCGTGTGTGTTAGTGTGTGTGTTTGCGTTAAGGATGGGGAATCTTATGGACAGTGAATCATTAGCATCAGCAGACTGTAAGACACTAATGAATAACACGGGAATATATCAGCTCATCGTTTGCTGCCTCTCTCCTCGTCGCTCTTCACACTCCCTCTCTTTCTCTCTCTGCACTAGATATTCTGGATTTAATGAGAAACACCTGTTAGAGCTCCTCGTTAGGCATCCCCTGTTCTCGTCCCATCAGACTATTAGTCCCTCTCCTCTGTACAGCGTGGTATCTTTGGTTCAATTATATATACGTTAAAAAAAAGAGGATTTTGCGATCTTCAGAATGCTCAATGTGAAATTTGACGTGTGAAACTTGGATAAGTCAAAAAAATTTTTGCTAACCTAACAGATGAAACCATGCTAACACCGAACTACAGACCTACAGTACTGTATGTGTTTTTAGGCTTCTATTTGTTTACATTTGGCAAAAACTTTAAAAGTATGTTGGATCAGCAATTAGTAGTGACGTACAGACAACTATCAGTAAAGTTACTTTTGACACTGAAGAAAGCTACATTTTATGATTCTTAAAGCAGCTTCAAGGATTTTCATTTTGTGGTGATTCTGGCGCCCCCTGTGTACAAATGAGCATCGCCGCCTCCGGTCATAAAGACCTTGATCTTGCCGGAGTCAAAAAGGGACCCAGACGCAAGAAACACAGCAGCAGACAGGTTGAAAAAAGTGCGCTTCAGCAACAAAGCTCAAGTACAAAATATAAAATGCAAACAAGAAAACAGAAAAAGCTGGCAACAAGGAGAATCTAAGAAATACAAAAATAGAGGACAAACCATGAAGACACGGGAAACACAGTGAACACAGAAAGCAGGCAGAAAAATATACACAGCTCACATATTCAGTTTCTCTGTAATAATAATTGTGTTGATCTAAAGCTTAACTTATCAACCTTCCCTAACAATGTTATGGCTTCATATTAACAAGCCCACAGTAAGATATAGTTCGGTTTGAAGGCCGACATAATGCTGCTGTCTGACAACACAGAAGTATTCACCGCTGAACCGGTGCAGTGTTAGTCACACTGATTGATATCGATGTATTTTATGTCTTTGTGTCTGTGAGCTTTGACTGAATTATGACTCAGAGAAGAGCGATGTTTTTTGACTCAAACTCAACTCATCTATCATCAAGTATCTTTGTCTCGCTCGTCTCCCCTGTAGAGGCTTTTGGTTTGTCCTGCAGACTGTTCACTTCTGTTACAGATGTTATCCTGTGATTCACAATGAATTAAATAGCAGACGAGCACAGTGAACATTAATTCCCAACCTCCACTGTAACATTAATACCATCTGAATGGAGCTGTATTCACATGTTGCCTCCTCTTAAGCCGTATTCACATGAGACTAGTATTACCAGGGGACCTCGTGTAATTTAGAAATTACTACCCCATGTCTGTGTTTCGTGCTGCGCATTCACAGGAGACAAGCAAAGTCTGTATTTCACTCAAATTTACAGACATTACACCCCGGATATAATTTCAAGGCTGTGCGTGACATCCGCCTTTCAGTCTGTTCTTCAGCAACCACATTAATATAATAATTTAAAGTTGTTTTACCCACTTTCTACTGTAAATTTGTATTTGTAGAGCTGTCAGTGGTCACCGAGGCACACATTAATCTACCTGTCTGGTGTTGTTAGTTACCTCCAAAACGTTGGCCTGCTGCTTGTGTAACTATGAAGTCTTGTATTCTTTTTCTTCACATTTTAAATACAGAATATTGGAGCGTATATGCATGAAAGTGTGTTTCACTCTGAGTGTGTTACAGCGACAGAAACAGAGTACGTGTGAGTGAGTGCTATAGGGAGCATAATGTTCCATTTAGACGGATAGGGATCCTGCTCCTAAGCCAAAGGGGTTCATTAACTTTCCTCATGATGATGATGACTGCTGGCCTATATAAAATATGAACGAATGCAGCAGCTTGATACCAAACCATGTCTTCCATTAAGACGCTATACGTTACATTTGTACATTTCTCTCTCGCACTTTTGTTCATTATTTTACCCGCCCTCCCCTTCGCTGTCTCTCTCCCTCGTCTTTGTCGTTCTAACACTCTGCCTTTTTACGGTCCGTCTCATTATCCATCTCTTGTTCGCGGCCTTGTTAAATGTGTTCTTTTTCTGTAATTCAGCCCTCTTTATCAAAGTTCCTCTCACGTTGCTCTTTCGTCTTTCCGACTTTGTCCTCGCGCACACAGACACACCTAGTCTGCCTCTTGAAAATATGTGTGCATAAGACTGCCAATGAGGTGATTAATGGCTTGTTTGTTTGTCTGTGTGACTGTACCCCTCATCCTAATTAAAGATATTTCTGCTGATTTGGCGGGGCCCCACCCGTGTAGCGTTGTTTACACAGCTGATTCTTACAATACATTTCTTGCTGAGGGCTGTAAACCGATGCTCTACAGTAGTTTGATGAATTTCTCTAAGCTTACTTTTTGATGGGGATGGGATGATTATTTTTTGTGAAGTGTGAACATGGTATTAAAGAAGCTCCCTGTGAATGTGCGTGTGTGTATGTGCTTAGCCAGTTTACGTGTTTAGACATAAATTCTTTGTCGTCCTAATTATCTTGGATCTCGGGGATAGTTAGATTATGTTTTCCTTGTCTACTTACCTAGACTTAAGTAAACTTTTCAGGAAACAACAGCAAATAAGACAGCTGATCAATGTGCCCCACACCAGAACAAGTATTAACTCTTCCACATGTGTAGAACTGAAGATCTAAGATATATATCGGATCCGACTGGGAAAGCGCTGCACAGCATTTATTCAAGTTTTTAATTTTCGGCTGTGCAGCATTATAAAAAGCTTACAAAGCTTATCTCTCCATGTCAACTCCATAGTGAGCTGACTGAAATGTTTTTCTCCCTAAACCCTTTTAAAGCACTTATCCTGCACCTGGGGTCTCTCCCAGTATGTACTGGGTGAGAGGCAGGGTGCACTCTGAAAAAACTGCAGTGTTTTTGTATGTGAGATTGGCTGGACTGTTGAGTGGCCGGGGATTTTTTATAAAATTTACCTCCAGTGAAAAGAGTATTTGAGACAGGCTTTTATTTCAGGATGACTTTATCGATACTGTCCGTCTGTGACTGACTTCCACCATGGAAGCTGTAAGTTGTGACATGTTTTAGGTTTATTTTGTAGGTCAGGTTTGTAGGTTTTGTTGAATTAGGCGTAAGCATGTTGCTGGGCTAAATAACGATGAATAGATTGAATGCCGGTAACAATTTTTTCATGTTGCTTTTTAATACTTGTTCTACAAAGCCTGTCTTGCTCCGGGATCCACACCAGTATGTGTGTGTGTTAGTGCAGTGTGCTAATTTACCTGATGGACAACAGTGCAGCTATGTGGAAAAAAATCATGATTGACATAAATGGGTTTAACAATTCCTTATTAAAGATGCTCAATGTAACAATTTGTTGCACTTTACATACATAAGTCACTTTTCTTGTTGGCCATATGTGAGCAGATTTTAATGTGACATGAAAAATGAGACCTTCCCTGTCTCTCTTGGTTCACTATACAAGCCTTGGGGATGATTTGGTTACATTGTTTAAAGCTGCTGGACTGTTGATTTATTTGTGAAGGACTTGGGTTGGATTTTATGCGACAGTCCAAAGGATGTGACTTTGTGCACGTTTTCAAGTGCCTTGTCCCAGTGCTTCTCTCTGCTCTGCGAGCAACAGTAGCTAACGTTAGTTTAGAAATGGAGTCCATTATCATAGGCTAACGACCCGCTTCCATTATGACCCAAAAGTCCCGCAGAGCCCCTTAAAACATTTCCGTCTCGCAGCCTAATTATGGAGATTTTAAGAATCTACAGACAAAACTTTTTTCCTACACCACGTAGATCAAAAACCCTTGAGTGTAAGACCGACTCATTGAAATAGGTTAAAAAATGGAAGCATTATAGTACTTTTTATCCATAAAAGCAGCAGCTGCCCTGATCACTTGCTTTTTTTTTACAAGCCAGACTTTCCCTGTCCAATATAGCGGACACGTTGACCTATCACAGCAACGAGCCGGAGCAGCCAATGCAGTGTCTCCTTACCTGTATGTGCTAAAAACACCAGCATAGTTGACAGAGGAGTGAATGCTGACCAATCAGAGAAGTGTTTTTGGGAGGGGCGCCTTAAGGAACACGGGGCTTCAAAATGTTTCAGACAGAGGGTGAATGGACAGTATGAGAGTAATAATGTGTTTCCTAAACATACAAGCATTTAAACCTTTTCAAGTAGACGCCTGAAATAAAAATGCATGTCTCCTTTAACCATGACATATTATGTCGTGCACAAATGTTGGAGAAAGTGAGAAAAAAGTGTAATTGAACGTATTCAGGGTTTTTTCCAGAATTATCAAATATCCACGCTTCTAACACGCAGCCATATAAAAGCACTCACATCTCTCTGTAATTTGCACTTTTCAATTTACTTAACCTCAATTTTTGTAGACTGCGGGAAGAAATCCATAAAAGCACATGAAAAACATGCAAACACATCACAGAGAAGCCCCAGAAAGCCTGATTCCTGTTGGGCAAACATGGCAAAACTTCAAAACATAACAGTGAGAATGCACCTGAAGGCAGCAACACAGCTCCATGTTAAACAGAAGAGCACTATGTTTCTGGCTCCCTGGCTGAATTCTAGTTAAACATTAAAAGACTTCCAGTGTTTCCCCCGTGTATGTGTAAGTGTGTGTGTGTGTGTGTGTGTGTGTGTGTGTGTGCGTAGGTGCGTGAAAACCTGTGTGCAAGCTGCTGTGTGCCTAATCGGGACAACCCCGTGGAATACGGGGTGTGTGTCTGCGAGAGCGCATATACAACTGTGTTAAGGCTAAACACACTTAAGGCTAAGCAATCAGCGAGTAAAGTTTCCTCGCCGCTGTCATTAAAGCTCCACATAAAAGCTTAAGCTGCTTTTATCCTTCTAAGGAAGAAAGGGAGAATGTCAGCACATAATTAAATTAGATGAAAGGAGGGGAATTAGAGGCTTCCTCCTCTTTAAACACAAACGACTTAATCAGAACCTTGGGCTAAATGAGAGACAGACGGCTACATGATCATGGGGAGGATAAACATCCCTCTCCTTGCCTCCGTCCTTTTCGCTGTCTCACTTTTTCTCACGTCTTTATTATCTCCCTAACCTGCTGTATATCTCATACCGTCTGTCTGTCCGCCTCTCCGGATCTCGCTTTCTCTTAGCCCCTTTGTCTGGCCCCCATCCATATGTTTGTACAACCTGTGAACATTATCTCTCGCCGGCTCAAAATTATGCCGCTCTCCGCCTTCTTTTTAACATCTCCCATCCCCAATTTTCTCTCCCACTCCCATGTCTTAAACTGCATTTCAAATTTCACCTCAGACTCACACCACTCTCCCCTCACATAACCTTCCCAATTTCTTTCCGTTTGACAAAAAAAAAAAAAGTCAGGGCCTTGAATGCACCGCCTGCAGAATACAGATTTTCAAGCGTTGGAAGCTGTTGAGCCGTGATGTATAAGCACTTATTGATTCGGAATATGAATCCCATCACATCTGACAATGATATCTTTCATCATGTACGACCTCAGAGAATGGCAGTTTATTTTTTATATGATCCTTATAAACACTGGTTTGAAGGAGGGCATGATGCAAGGCAGTGCATCAGAGGGGGAAAAAAAGCTTCTGAGATCTTGTTTGTTAGATTGAGCTCTGCCTTTAATGTCGGACACGGAGATCCACCGCTGCATCGAACTGACACTAATGGATGCTAATGAAGGTATCAGAGGAGGATCTTACATATTTAAGATACACTTGGCATTTAAGAGCACTTAACAGACATAGGGTTATAATGTGCGTGATATTCTTGACATGCAGGCGCACTAGAGTATCACGGAAAAGTTCATTTTTTCCCGTAATTTAATTTAAAGAGTGAAACTTTCATATATTCTACATTTATTACACATAAAGTGAAATGTTTCAAGCCTTTTCTTGCTTTAATTTGGATCATTATGACTTACAGCTCATGAAAAAAAAATCCAGCATATCAAAATATTGGAAAATTACATAAGAAAATCAAAAAAAGGATTTATAACACAGAAATGTTGACCTTCTGAAAAGTATGTTCATTTATAAACTCAATACTTAGTTGGGGTTCTTTTTGCACGAATTACTGCATCAATGCGCCGTGGCATTGAGGCGATCAGCCTGTGGCGCTGCTGAGGTGTTATGGAAGCCCAGGTTGCTTTGATAGCGGCCTTCAGCTCTTCTGTGTTGTTGGGTCTGGTGTCTCTCATCTTCCTCTAGACAATACTGGCCAATCAAGCGCAGCCAACCAGATTAGTCCTGCTGGAAAAAGGAAATCAGCATCTCCATACAGTATGGAGGTGCTGATTTCCTTTTCCAGCAGGACTTGGCACCTGCCCACAGTGTGAAAACTACAATTCTGCAGTCAGTTTGTGAAAGCTTGAGCTTCATTCATGTTATTAGTAACACGGTAAAGTACTACAGTTTATCTAGCTTATAAGACCTGCTAATGTTCATTTATTCACTATGTTAAAGGCCTTACCTTACACCTGCTGACTCAACTGGTTAGTTGCTGGAAGTAAAAGCTAAGTTAAAAAAGCTAAGTTAACTGATCAGTTGGGTTTTTAAGAGGCCCAATGGCTTTGCAGTCACTCCCTGAAATCTCCACTGACAAAAAAGACTTGACGAAGTGACTGCGCCAGGCGAAAAAATATTCTGCCACCCCAGATGGATTTTGTGTCCTTCGCAAACAGAGCGCTCCCCTCCTCCTGCTTTTTTCTTTCCTGCTAAGCTAAACCAAGAAGATGTTTACCGTACAGATATAAAATTAGTATTTATCTTAGTTAATTTTGGAAAGGAAAGGAAAGTGAATACTAGTGAGTACATTTCCCAAAGTGTGAAACTTATAGAAACTGTATTACAGCATATTTTTATATTTATGTTATGCTCCTTAAAATGCCAAGTATTCCAGCAAGTGTGTGTATTGATTACAAAACTTGAGCCTCAGTGCAGCATTCACACATGACTGCATCGTACACATATTTCCCAACGCTTATTAATGTTACCTACACATACTGCACAGGTTTCTGTCACCAGAGTACTGTAATATGATTTAATTTAGCCCACAGTAGAATAAGAAGGGGGAAAAAAGACGCTCTGGGGTTAAAGCTATTTACCTATTCAGTCCTCAGGTGGATACAAAGAGAATCAGAGTACAGAAGAGGCAGCGAAGAGGAGAGTGATGGAAAGAGGAAGGTGAACAGGGAGTTGTGAGAGAGAGAAGGCGGGTTACATGGGAAATACAGGCAGATGAAGAAAAGCAGGTTGCGGCTATCATACAGAGTAAAGCTGTGGAAGGGAGCGTGACTTTTATTTTCCAGGATTTCATTATTGTGCGATATTCAGTTTCAGTTCATTTGCAATGGGAGTTGACTGTCTTCCTGCTTTTTTCTCTGTGTTATCTGGTTTCTCTGAATA
Organism: Pagrus pagrus; assembly: GCF_965226575.1. Lineage (NCBI taxonomy): Eukaryota > Metazoa > Chordata > Actinopteri > Spariformes > Sparidae > Pagrus > Pagrus pagrus. The sequence continues at coordinate 21,390,161 of NC_140188.1, read as the reverse complement.
CATCATTAATGCTGGATCCACACCAAAGCATAATTGGGCAGATTTTGGGTCCGATATGCCCTCACAGCAATCATAGTACACTGATTCAAGGCTGGTTTGAAGAGATTATCTGCCCACATGATCGTCAGGTGTGACAGGTTTACCAACGTAACATCTTACCGACTGGATCAGAGTCTCCTTGATTTTGGAAAGTTAATATAAATAATGATTGATTCCTGATAGCAAGATTAACTTGAAATCCTTTCGTGTGAAACAATGATGGAATATAAAGGTGCTCCAATCAGGATTCTTGGGGCTGATCACCAATTGCCTAAAGCAGAATCGGCTGATACAGATCATTGCTTTCATCTCTGTTTGATAAGATGTACACCGATGTACCCTCCAAACTGCACTCAGTGCAGTACTTTATTTACTCTAAACTTAAACTTAAACTTAAACTGAAGGTGACTGTTTAACACGTCCTGTTCCTCTGAACAGAAACTACAGCAACTGCAGTAAAAACATTGTCAGATTTCTCTAGATCTTGGAATAAAAAGGGATTGAATGCTGGACTTCCCACAGAAGTCTTGATACCACTTGATACAAGGTTATTTCAGTCGTTACCTTAAAGGTATTTTATACTGATACCTCGCCCTCCTGCCAACAATGGCAACAGTTTGAGTGCTTGTTCAATGTCTCAATGTCAACAACACCACGCCTCCATGTCAGTCACATTTGATCACGTGAGATTCTCTGAGATCCCAAGTGTGGAATTATTACTCTGAAATCGTTTTGTACCAAGTTTATGGTCCTACTACTTCACTGATCGTCCATTGTGTGTGTTCTTGCGACTGACGTACAAAAAATCAGTTCAATCTGTCGTAGTGTCTGTGCTCCCCCATGTTTTTAAAATCCGTTCTTAAATCTAAAATCCTCTCATGTGCACCATGCACAAGGCAGAGTGGGGGCGGGGGTGGAAGTGATGCCACACAAAGGGAGAAAAACACCACACACAAACTACAGAGAGGGAGTGAGATGTGTTCAAGTTGAACCCGTACGATGAAAGCACAGAAGTGTAGCTGTCCCGCTGACAACGCCACACACACACACCAGCAGCACACTGGTGGAGAACGTGTGTGTTTGTGTTTTTGCGTGCATGCTTTGTTTCTGTGTGTGTATTTCAGCATGAAAGCCTGTTGTCCCACCAACTTCACTACAGACCTGAGGGAAGCCATGAGACTGCTAATTAGCGGCACAGAGGGAAGCAGCCGCAGCGACAAATCAAATCTGCTTTTGAAACCGCTACCCCATGAGACTCCATGGAAACGGGGCAAACGAGTAACCAAGGCGATGAGCTATGATGTCATCTATTTAGAAGTCCAGCATTACTGTAATTTTTTTTTTTTTTATCCAAAATGAGATGAAAGAAAGATTTCTCGTGCCTTCAAATGTGAGCGTATCCTCTCTGGTGCCATTTTTTTCCCTGACAGTTCTTGTCCCCGCAGTCGTCTCATTTGCCCATTTAGTGTCATCAAAAGAGGGGAAATGTTTGTGCTCAGAGAGACAGGTTCATTTAGAGTGCATGTTATGGATGAATTGTTTCTTTTTCCACAGGCGTGCTGTGAGTCACCCAGCATAGAGAGCAGCGGACAGGTTCATGCAATGGTACATTTGAAGTAAACTTTTCCGTTGGTGCCCACAGTAACCCACTTTGCCTGCGGATTTGCTAATGCACAAAGGGAGAGGATAGAATTCTTGATCTAAATTTACAAGGAGATGAACTGCACAACCCATTGGGGGGATTAGAGCAGGAAGAGACATAGTGGTGCATCTACCTCCTAGGGATGACAGAATGATACTAAACAAATTGAAACGCTGGCATGATTGAAACTCATATACTGGGAATGAGCGGGGACAAAGAGGACAGGCAAGGAAAGAAAGCATGGTGATCACATCCTCCTCATCTGAACACCGCACGAGGGGTCTTGTGTGTGCGTAGTCGGGGAATAGGTCATTTCTGAACACATGATTGCTGGCACATCTTCGATTTGCTCTCTATCTATTATTCATCCGCTCATCCATCTCCCCCACACCACAATTACAAAGGTCAAACTGTCCTCATATGTACTATATGCGCACACACACATACACAGAAACCCATCAATAGGGATTAATGCCTTGCTGAATGCTGTGTGTTCAAAACGATGCGCTCCGCAGGCTTCAGAGTCCCTGGCCAAATTGGCAAGGTAAAATGTGCTTGCACGCTGTTGCTAAAAGCAGAGGGAACAAGAAATAATGCTCTCGGGGGTTGTTAGATGAGCTGCAGGAGCTACAGCAAGGCTAGCTGGATAATGACAACATACCTCAAGTTGAGAATCAGAAGACTTTTTAACACTTAATTGTCACTCCTCCGATTGCACAGCTTTTAATATGTAATAATGAGTTATCGACACCTTTTGAATATCAGTTATTGACTGTATAAAACATGGACAGAGCTTCCAGGTCTGAAAAGCAAAGCCAATGTAGAAGTGCTTTAAACCTGCATTCTTCTTAATGGCCAGCAGGAGGCAACTCAACTAACTTCATGAATGACATCTGATTGCATGTAAGCTTATGAGGAAAATTATCTAATCTTCTCACTTGATTTATTACCTCAGTAAACAGTTTCCTAATGAGTTCATGGTCTTAATTGCCAGTTTCAAGTCTTTTACAACACAGCATGATGTTCATTTAGTAAATTATGACATTTAGAGTAATATAGACCAAAAAGCAGAGTGGCAACTTTGTGAGTGACAAGTGTGTCCTCAGGTCCTCCCCAGCTCCACCGTCTCATCCAAATAAGATCACTTCCTGCCTTCAAAAAAGAAGATGGCGATGGCCATAACGCCAAACTCTAGGTTTCCAAATGGTTGTCCAAAAACCAGTGGATGACATCACGGTGGGCTGATGCTTGATGACAGTGAAGTCTTACTTTCACATAGCTCTGTGCACATATGTGAGTCAACCGGCAAGCCATTCACCTGCTCCTTCCCTTTTGTTTTGGTCCAGAATATGCCTCGAGTAAGAAACTGAAATATTTGCAGCTGACCTCAGACAGACCATACGCACTTGGTAGCATATTAGCTACCATTGTTAGTTACCAATGTGCAAATTGCTCCATAGGTCATCTGTGTTCTTCAAGAAATATGCCTCACTTTCTTGCTGAAAGTTATAGAAGAAGCTTGATACCACTCTCATATCTAAACACTAACAGCACAGAGCTCCACATAAAATACCAACTTGTCTTTTTAATATTTCTGTTGGTTTACAGATTAAACCAACAAGAAAAAAAATGTGTTAATTGTTGAGACTAAGAGGTTCTGGTCGGAGCCAGGCTAGCTTTTTTTGCCCCTGCTTGCAGTTTTATATGCTTAGCTAAGCTAATCAGCTCCTAGCTCTGGAGCCATAGCTAATGCACAGACGTGAGACTGGAATTGATCTTTTCATCTAATGCTCTGCAAGGGAGCAAATAAGGGAGCAAACCTGTTTTATCTGTAATCTGTGAAATAAAAATTTCCCCAAACATGCAAGTCATCCGACAACTTCTATTTCTGAGGTTAAGTTTTTATACCCTTACCCGCCTCTTATGAGTGGAGAATTATAGAGGCTGCAGCAGGAATACTCAAGGAGCACTCTGATAGCGTTTTAAGAGCAGATTCCCGAGGCCCATCCACCTGCTCAGCATGGAGCCCATTTGGAGAAGGAGCGAGCTCAAACCCAGAGAAAACGCAAACGATAATGAGATGGATGACATGCACGGCAGCATGTGATAAGGAACATTTATTCTTTCAACCGGCTCAACCCCGGTTTCTTGGGGATGCTACTGCATCACGCTACATTTCAATCATATATGGAGAAACACAGACTTCTTTTATCTGGTGTGAGTGATATGTATGAGTGGGTAAATTACTGCATCAAGAAGTCACTAGGTGCTACAACTCATGTGCGAGTTGAGCTTAGATTTTTTTCGAGCACCGGTCCCCGCTGAGATCGGGTTGCCTTGAAAGACTAAAGTCGTAAATAGTGGAGAATTATACTTGCTTCAATTAAACTTGATGGAACGACACCAAACATTTGTGAGTTCAGAATCTGATGTTTGATGAGAAAGTCTGGCTCCAGATCAGTGTTCAAATTCCTCAAATACTCAGTTATGATTTTTACCTTTTATACACTTCAGCACTTGTTGGTCCTGCTCTGTGAGTTTGCGTGGTCTACCAATTGGTGGCTGAGCTGTTGTTTGTCCTTGGTGCTTCTGCTTCGCTATCATAGCATCTACAGTTTAACTGAGCAGATCATGTTGGGAAAGTTGTGGCAAAAGTGGCAACCTATGACTGTGCCGTGTTCAAGGCACTGAGCACAACATACAAACCATTCTAGATTTGAGATGTTTGTGTATGGAGATTTCATGGCGCATGCTGGATATTATGCCTTTGTTAGCGATGAAGGTGAATTAATCATTTGTAGGGGTGTCCACTGACTTTTAGCCATACAATGTATCTGTAACCTATAGTAAAAAAAATATGCATTGACTCTTCAGGTGAAATAAATGAATAAAAGGTTTGTGCACACTTACACAAGGTAGACGCGTATATACTGTACATGTACATCTTTCCAGTTATGAGGCCAAAACAATAAGCGCTGTTTGTTGTTTAGGCCAGACACTCTGTTAAAGTGCAGTGATTTCTGCAGCTGTAACGCTGGCTACATGCCCAGATGGAGGGACTTGATATTGATGTGAACATTTTTCTGAACCCTTTCCCTAATACTGACTTGTGCACAATCCATGTCTTTGTAGCCTTAATCCGTATTTATCCTGTCTCCTTTTACTTTTACCCACACCTCCCCTTAATTATCAAAGTCGATTCAATTGTAGAACAAAAAGGGACCCACCTGCATTCACCTGGTCAATCTGTTCTATACTAAACATTGTCACTGTTAGTTGTCGGCATTGCTAGGTACAAGTCATGATCAAACAGCCAAAGTCTTCTACCTAACAATTTGTGGCAGTGTCAGGATGACCTGAGAACTGGTTTGTGAAAAGGAGAGGCACTTTAATTTTCACATTAAGAGTGTTTTGTGTGAAGAAGCCTTTTGTCTTGTAGTTTGAAGTCATGTTCTTCATGTTCAAGGCAATATTACCTTTCATATCTTTCAAGGTTTGTTGAGTTTTACTCTGTCCCCCTGTGCTTGTGTGTGAAATGGTAGGGCTGTGCATTTATAATGTTTTTGTTTGTGTAGACACACAGTACAAGTATATGTTTAACCACTGGCTGTTACCACTTCATTACTCACAATAGCTCCAGTAGCTTAGTGTCAAACTGCCTTTTAATTATCTCAAAACTAATCGCCCAACATGTTCAGGACAAGTGCTCTAGAAAGATTTGACTGCATGTTGTTGTGTGTCAACATGGTTGTGAATCCGTTAACGGGGAATTTCATTTTCCTCCAAAACGTTGCAGAAAAAATAGCAACATCATTGCGTGTTATTGCTCAGATCGATGGATGTCACATAGGTGGCTAGCTAATGATATAAATCTTTCCTTTTCCTTACTGTTTCCAGCCTTTTTATTAGTAATTGCCTCTAATCTATTAATAATTGTCTGTAGCATTCAATATGACATCAGTATAAAGTTGGCTGCACCTCAGAGGAACTCAGTGGCATTGCTCCTCCGGCCTATGATAATTCAATGCTGGGGTGATCGTGTCACAACAATCAAATCACTGAGAATGAAAGCATGTTAGCCCGAAAGCACATCTTGACATCGACTCAAGTGAAGCATCAACATGGCACAGGTGTCTGTATAACAACATTAGCGTCACAATATGGATTTTTCATATTTAATGTAACCTGATCATCATTCACATCGGTAGCACATGCCGGTACTCATGCTATAACATCTGCCACTGCTATGATCCACTTATCGTCATGATAAAGTGCTTCTGAACAAAAGTCACAGTGATGCATTGAAAATACCGTCCTCTTGGCCAATCCTGATCTTCAGTGCCATCACAGTAACCTTGTTTTGTGATTGTTAATGTATTTTTTCTTTCTTTATCTAGCCCTTTGTGTCTGGCACCTATTTTTCTGAACACTATTCAAATATGCAGCTGTCTAATTTTGCTGAAAAGTCATTCCTAAGACCCACCCGACCACCCCTCAGACTTGGACTTTCTTGCTCGTTATACTACTACGCTTGAGGGGGGAGCTCACTGAAAAAAATCTGTGAGCTGCTCCTATGATTGGTTAGTGTAAAATCAAATATTCACCAACGAGAAATCATACGACAAGACAATGTCAGGCTGACTAAAAGACGCACAATGAAATGGGAATTCAGCCTGATTACCGGGCACTTCCATATCCTAGAGTCCCAAGTCAGATTTGTCAAAACTTTTTTTTTACAGTATTTTCATTTGGTGGTGCTTTTGTTTCTTCATCATGAAAAACAGGCGAGACTCATTTAAATATATTTCAGCTACTACAAGACAATACATATGAAACTGATGACTGATGTCCACAGTTCTCAAATCTGACAGCACAAGCCGTGAAAGAGGATCACTCCTTTGCATGGAAGCCTACTTACCATGTTATTATGTCCAAGCCACTGAACATAATTTCTGTCATTATTCGTCCTTCCTGTTGTAAAATTTCTAGCCTGGAAAATGTCTCAGCTTTCTGCCTGAATTCGTTTCTGATCCTGTTTGTCCCTGACCGGAGCTGATTGTCTCCTGCTAACGCTCTGTTCTGGGATGCTCTTTAATGTTCCGCTTGCATTCTTCCATTTTGTTCGTCTGAATCTCTCCCAATATGTTTTGATTTTCTACATCCAGCCACAGCCGTGAACGCTCCGCTGGGTTTCCAAGTGCCAGGGAATGGCACCCCTCCTGCTAATGAATACGCCTTAGTGGGTGCGTGTTGTGCTGAGGACCAGTTGAGTGGGTTAGATGCATACGTCTGAGACAACACACTCTGATACACACACGCACACACACATAAATATGCACAGCCGGCGTCCTTTTAGGAAGAACACCCTAACTAATGAATGCTCTTTCTTTTAATGGCAAGTCAATGAGCCATCCAAGCTTAAGTCTGTGAGAGATTCATGAGCGTGAGGTTGTGTGTGTGTGTGTTTGCTGTCAGTGAAAGTTATGGTAACAGACAGTCGCCCAGTGCTGAGTGAAAGTACTGTGAATTAATGTTTATGGCGATTAGCATACAGTACTGTACCATAAGGTCACACTCCATCTATTAGACTAACCGAGCAGCACGTGTCTTATATTAAACCCAAACAATGACAGCTTATCATACGCCTCACCAATAGATTACTGCGTTATTATGATCACTGTGCAAATAAAACTGTTACACAACAAGTTGTATGCACAGAAAAACACAGAACACTGACAAACTGGGTACTGGACTGAGGATATTTTCGGGAGGTGGAGGGAACACTGAGGAACACCTGAACCTCACCTGACTGACACACCCTACGTTGAACGTATGGTGAAGGCTCAGACCTCAATGTTACTCGGAGGTGGATGACAGTGCCTGTGGACTGATTGGTGGTGGTTCCCATTTATAAGACAGGGGATCAGTGAGTGTGCTCCAGCTACTCGGCCATCATGATGCTTAATCTCTCTGGGAAAGGTTGTGCCAATCGGCTGGAAAGGATAATTACCTTAAGTATTACCATAATTACCTTTCCACTGCCTATAAAGTATAGTGTGCATTGATTCTTTAAAACATATGGGCAGTTTCAACATGAGAGCATGGCGATACGAGTATTAGCTGTAATTACTTCCCTACGGCCTGTGTAGCCTGCCGCTTCAGCCATTTGGATAAAATATGCAGATATTTTCTTCATATTTTCACTCACTCCATTTTACAGGTACAGACATGTTATGGTGAGTAGGTGGTTATTACCAAGGAACATACAATAATTACCTCAAAATGCATCCAAAATGAGTCCAATATTATTTAAAATGTGATGTGAAAATGTAAGTGGTTAGAAAATGTACTTTGATTTACAAACCTGTGAAGCTGGGCAGAAACCATTTGGAAATTAAGCTGCAACAACCGACTTCAGTTTAGTGGACTGGTGAGGGGAAGTTAGACAGAATCTAGTTGGAAAGAAATTTTAAATACGTAACTTGTTAATTAACACCTTCTTACCATGAAATTTACGGACCTGTACAAGTGATAAAAATGTTGTCATATTTTCCATAACAAAGCAGATACGTAGATAGATATGTAGATTATATCCTCTCGTGTCATGTGTTACTTTCCACTTCCTGTCTTCTTCTCTTTTCCCGCCCTTTTCCCTGCTCACCAGTGTTCCTCCCCAGCCTATTTTCCATCCACAGCTCTCTTTCATCTGCCTTGTTAGCCCTGCCCAGTTCCTAGTGTTTTTTCCTTGATTAGCAGTTCCCTTTCTGCACTTGTGTTTCGTCTGATGGCTTCTGGAGACTTGGATCATGCTTGATGAGCTCTATGGAGCCATTTTATGTGTTTTTCTTTGTGTTTTGTCGACTACAAAACTTTCAACCTCCATGTAGATCAAAAAGTTTGAATTTCCCTTTTCGGTGAACTTATCCTTTAACGTTTTCTATTACCTACTGTGCCATGATCAGTCTGGATCACAGCTCACAACCCCATCGACTGCCATGGCATGCAATTACAACACATTCAATTTACCCTGCAACTACGGAAAAGACTGAGCGAGCACTAATGATATCCCCTGACACTCTAATTGACACTTTTAACTTTAACCTGAAATAATTAAAACCACTGGATTGGCAAACGTGGCAGCCTTGAGTACTGTATAGATTTTACTTTCTCCTACCAAAGCTTTAGAGAGCCGAGCTTCCTTGTCAGCTCAGATAAACATGACTCAAATTTGTACGTTCACTGAGTTAGCAGACAGGTTGCACTCTTGGATGAAGTTTGCTGGGTGGACTGTGAAGCCATTCGGACTTATTAAAAACTGAGGAGTGCATGCTTCATCCATCATAAAAATAGGCACAAGTTGGACTGAAAGAAATGAAACAAAAGTTCTCCTGTATTCCAGCAAAGCTTTTCAAAGAGAAAGATCAACAAAGTGTCTAAAGACGAGCGGCTGAACCACCTTTAAAAAATAAAGGGTGAGGACACTTGAGCGAAGGTCATTAAGTTATTTTGAGGAGAAAAAGAAAACTTCAACAATTTTCTCAAGGTAGCTGTCTTTCTCAAGCATGTCTCAGACAATTTGAGACTGAGAGACGCGTACACTCTTCAGCGGATTCATTATCCTTTCATTCAGATATTGACGCAACGTGGCTAACCAAGATTCAAAGTGTGTTATCTATTCCCTTTGTATGTTTTATTCCGTGCTTAATTTGGATGCGTACATGACTTTTAGATACATTTGGCTACTGGGCTTGGCCTTAAAGGTTATAGCCCTGGTGACAAAAGGCATAAGAAAGTAACTATTTTAGTAATTGATGTTCAGCTGTGTATTGGAATCTGAGTCATCTGTCCAACTCAAGACCACTGCAATCAAAACAGCCAATTAACATGCTGTAAGATGTGTGTGAATATGTCTGTGAGTGTGATGAATATTTGATGTGTAGAGTCTCACTACATGCTCCTCTCTCAGATCATGACATCATGTTGGGACCAGAGATAATTTCTGCATAATACATGAGGTCACTCGCCCATCAAATCAAACCACCAATGATTCAAAACCTTGTCCTGAGTACTTTTTCCTTGCGCCTTAAGATTTTCATCCCTTTTCTTTCTTCTGTATTCTGTTTTTTTTTTTTTTTTAATGTGCCATACACTGGGGGCATTGCATCAAATATTGAGTGGTATCGATAAAAAAAACAAGTTGGAGACTTCTGGAGAGGGAAGAGGAAAAAACCTAAGCCTCATAAAAATGCCCCATGTAAAACATTTTTTACCAGATTTTTATCATTTGAAAAGAAAATTATGAATTTTTTATTTCTTTTTCGTTACCTTTTCGATTTTTTTTTTTTTCAAACAGCAAAAACATTTTTCACTCGAATGTAATTCAATAACTATCCTTGGATGACACTAGAGATATACTGTCAGTATATTAAAAAAGATAGTGTTGTGGATATCTCATTTTAGGACAAGACACCAGTAGCTGGGCAGGATCTTGGCATAGACATTCTGGGCACAGGCCTGGGGCCTCATTGCCATTTTAGGGGGCCCAAACAGAGGGGAAAAGAACGGGCCACTTTATGTTTTACATACATTTTAAACATCTAAAAGAATTTCCAGTCTAAAACTTTATTTCAGTGTTTATATATTTGATTTATTCATTTTTACATGCTTTACTTTTCTTATTAGTACATGGCTAACCAATTGCGTATGAATACTGAAATAAGAAAATAAGAAATAATTAGATTATATAAATCAATAAGCTAAAATATATACCTTACCAAACAATGAGTATAATGTGGCATTTAAGTTGTTTTGTTTGTTTATCAAATATCAATATGTGGATATAGGGGAACCCAGAAAAAAGCTCTTATCTATTTATTTTCTATTTATTTTGTAAGAGACCTGTTATGCTTTTTTGTTATTTCTCTTTTCTTCAGTGTTTTTTTTTCTTGTGCATGTAAAAGGTCTCGAAAGTTAAAAAGCCCAAAGTCAGCACCAACAGAAGCTCCCCTCTCCCACAGAAAACACTTCTCCTGAAACGCCACGTCAGTAGTCCCCCCTTTAACTCCATAACTTTGTGACATCAGGCTATGTCACCATGTCACACATTTGCATAACTTATGCCAAGCGGCTAGTTTGGCACGTAAGAATTCATTCAGCACAGCTTCTTTGGTGTTGTTAGCGGTGCTGGCTCAGAGCACTAAAGCTTGTAAACCTATTCCAGTGTTAACCCAAAATAAAATGATAAACCTCAAAATGAGCACAACATGTCTCCTTTAAATTAGTATTATCAAGGCGATTTAATAATAATTATCTGGTGAATATTAATAATAGTAACGTGAATCCAAAGTGTGGCATCCTGCATAAGAAACCTCATTATTAAGGAGTAAACATGTTGACTATCACTTGCATTATTTCACCCATTTTTTAGAATTACTTGGTTAATTAGGATGAGGCATGTGCCACAGCATCTCCATTACTAACTTTAGCCATTTGAAATAGTTTTAATTAAAGGTAATCACATCCTTTGTGTGTTTAGACAGCTTTTATGACCCTGGGCCTGTGAAACACTTTGAAAGTGGGCTGTATAATTTGAAAACATTTATGAATGTCAATGAGGCAAAACACCCTCCTGAAAAAAAGTTTTTGGAGAAGGAAGAAGCGTGCTTGACATCAGTCGTGTTGAGGGTTTGAGTCTGGTTCATGCCCTCTTTCTACCCTCCATCTATCATACCGCTCTCAACTTTCAACTGCCAAAAGTGAAACTTCAAATTTAATGCAGCCAAGACACCTAAATGCAAAATAGGAAGAGGCAGGGAATAGTAATTATGTGTGTGTTTGTATGCGTGTGTGGGGCGCAGACTGGTTGCACGGACCCCCAACAGCGAGGCAGATAGAAGTTTTTCGAAGTCGTCCTCCCCCCTTCCTCTCCGCATTTCACTCTCGACAACACGCAGGAATCAAGCTGTGCAACAGTGTGAGAAGGAGGGAGAGGGAGAAAAAAAGGAGAGAGGAAAGAGAGAGAGAGAAAAAGAGCCAGAGAAAGAGAGAGAGAGAGCATCAAACACTCTGTAATAACTGGCCCTAATTAAGACCAGAGGGAATAGGGGAGTTATTAGCTGTCATAAGCAAGTTTATCAGACCCAGAGAGAGCATATCCAAATGTGTGTGTGTGTGTGTGTGTGTGAGAGAGAGAGAGAGAGAGGGGGAAAGTACCAGCCTGGCTGTGTTTATGCATCCTAGGGTGGATGCATGTGTAAGAGAGAGTCCTAGAGACAGAAAAGAACCAAATACTCTACGTCTGCGCTCGGCCTTGTATGTGTCCGTGTGTGCACGCTCGTATGTGTGCGCGCGTGCGTGTGTGTGCATTCATGCATGCGAGCTGTGATAGTGGAGCAGTAGTATTCCCTCCAAACAACCCAACTGTTATTAATATGTATGCAGCTGAGAGAGATACCCTCTCATCTCCTAGCTCATCAAAAAACACTCACAAACGCATTATTATCAATCCCCATTAAGCCGCCACTCTCTCCCGCTACACACACACACACGCACATGCACACACACACGCACACACACACACACACACACACACACACACACACACACACACACACACACACACACAGAGCCATCTATCAGCAAACAAATAATAAGTGTTTAATGCAGTCTGAGACACTTTAGTTCAGTTCCATAAAGGGGAAGCTCTTTAACTTCGGTGACTTATTGTTGTGTTGTTTTATTTCTGACTGTTTATCTTCCACCAGTTGTGTGGGTTTTATGTGGGTGAAGGCACACACACACACACACACACACACACACACACACACACACACACACACACACACACTTATCTGCTGTAGTTACTGTTAACTTTATAGATTTTACACACATATGATCGCCCTATGAAATAAGATCTCTTTATTACTACTAAGCAGTAAATTAATCAACAATGTGTGCTTTTGCTTTTTGTGCTTTTAGTACATATGGTTGATACTTCAATAGTTTTTCCTTAAACCTACCTTAATTGATTTTTTAGCCACTTGGGGGAAGCACAACAAGCTGTAAACACATCAACATATCATCACCTTAACCTGTTAGCTAACCCCCAGATTCCACTGGGCACCGCTGGTCAGTTTTCAAAATAAAACACCCTGCGCAGACTCGGACCTAGTGCACAACCTAGTTAAATATTTAACTATGTAGCATACTCACCCAAGGTAGAAGCACAAAATCAAGGAAAGGTGACAAAACAAGCCTGATCTGAGCAACTCAATAACATCAGGCAAGCATTGCGCTCCGCCACTGAAACGCTCCCAGTGGAGTATGAAGCTGCATGGAGGACAGAACAAAACGTCTCACACAGAGACGTGACCGGTGGAATCAAGGTCTAAGAGTTGGATGGAGCCGCTCAACCTTGCTTCCAATTGTGCCCTGTGGTCACCAGACTGCCGTCGTACTGGATCTTCCTCTTCATGTAGTTAAAGGGTTAATGGTTTGGGTAAAATTAAGTACGTACACAACTTATTTTTACATTATGCATGTTACATACAGTAAGTTAAGTGTGTTGTCAGCAAAACTATGTGAGCTTTGACTTTTGATTTCACATGGGACACCCCAGCCTCGTCTATATGCAGTCTTTGTCGCCCTTCATACTGCGTCACCTGACTTCCTCCTTTGCTCCCGTCATAATTAAGACTAGAGGTTGCAGCTGAACAATAAACATAAATATGGGTGGTAATAAGCTGCTTGCACAGTTAACCCACATGGACGTTTTTCTGTTGAGGGTAGCCTGGGGTGAAGAGCTCCGTGGCCACACAGTGAAGTGGCGGGTCGTAAAACCAAAATGAGATGAATGAAGCTAAAACGCTCCGCAGAGCTGTAGAGTGGGGCGATAATTCTCTGCGAGTTTGTCACCATTTTTACATTGTGTATAAAATATTGATTAGTGCAGCTTTGAGCTGAATTTTAAAAGCTGCACTTTAACTTCTGGTGGGGTGTCTCTTTTTACATCGTAGTTGTACTTTTACATTAGTAAAAGATCTGCGTCGTTTACTCCACCGCTGCACACACAGACACGCTGCAGGCCAGCCAGGCTTTCTGTGCCTTGTGCCTGCCATTTGACATGTTTTCGCCCAGCTGGTTAAGATGTCAGACGCAGTTAGTCAGCAAAGTGTGAGAGTGGTTTTGAGTGGCAGGAGGGTTTTCCGTAACCGTACTTTAGTGAGCAAGACTGAGCAATACGACATAATCTGCACTTACTCAACGTCTCCAAGACATCAGTGCCTGTCACTTCACTTCTGCTACATTTGCATTGTAAGTGGGGCTGTGCGACTGTACCTGTATTTATCTTAGAAAGTCTTTTGAAGAGCGCACACAATGGGTTTCTTCACAACCTGCTCGGTACAATTAAACTTGAAAACACAAGTTGGCTGTAAGAGCGCTCTGGTGTTTAATTAATTTAAAATACAGCACATTGTCCTACTGCTGTTGTAATAGTGAAACTGCCGTTAAAGTCCCTGTGGAAATAAAGGCAGCGTCTATTGAAGTTCACCAGACCCCAAATAAACTCCAATAATGGAGAGGGCAGGAGTCATGTCTGCACCATATTGCTGTCAGCTGTGTTCACAGGTCAGCTGAGCCAAGTACCTGAGAGTGAGGATGTGGTTGTACAAACACACACACACATTTCTATTATATGCAAATAATCACGGACCCGTAACAGACTGTACCAGCTCTCCATGCTGTTTTCTTTCTTTGTTTCTTCTCTGTTTTTGCCTCTCTTTATCGTTAATTTTCCTCTCATTGGAGCCAATTTCCCAGTATTGCTTTTCTTAAGCATCACAGGGGGTTTGAACAAGCTTACTAAGGCAGCGCAATTATGCAGAAATTTGCCTACGCTGATAAATGTCTTTGTTTTTTTTTTCATCAAGCCTAAATTTACTCCTTTTACCTGCTGCTACGAGCACACATTCTTCTATTTTCTGCTGTTTTTTTCTACTTTAATTCAGCTAATATATTTTTTATCCCCTCGTTCTTTTTTTAATTTATTTTTTTTTACATTTTCCCACCTCTCTTCGGTCTCTCTTGGCCTACATTCACATCTTTTTGTGTTTGCTCTCTATCTCTCCGCTCACCCATCCAGTCTCCCTTGACCATGCATTCCATTACAGCGCAGCCTCCATTGATTTGCTCTCCGGCTGAAGTGCTATTGATCACAATGCATGCTCCAGTGCTACTGAGCTAAGGCGATGCCGCTGTGCAAAAAAAACGTACATACAAACACACGCACATGGGCTCAAAAGCGATCGCTCAAACACACCGTGCTCCTCGCCTCTTCTGCTTTTTCTGACTCCATTTCATATCACTTCAAACCTCTGGCAATACACCACCTCCGTTCTTTAGCTTCTCCTCATCCGCACTGATTCTGCATCTCGGCATTCATTGGCAAATTGATTGGCTCTGCACTACCCAAAGACATGTCTGCATGTGCGATTCCTCAACCATCGTTTTGGAACTGATTGCCACGGAGGAGAGTGAGCGGGAGGGACTTGACATCAGGAGAAAACCGCAACTTGTATTGATATTTTTTCCCTGGAAGGAATGCCTCGGACTAAACCTTGAAGATTTTAAGCACATGTGAGTTTATGTGTGCGTGCGTGTCTAGAAGAGCAGCGATATGTTGAGAGCCTCACATCTCGCGAGCCATGAATTTATGTATTTATGCAAACGTGCTGAGTGCGAGTGCTTTTTAATGAGAGGGAGACAGTGATCGAGAGAGGACGGGGGCTGATGAGGCAGGAAATGTCCGAGCCTTCGTGTCGCTGGAAGTGACGTATTCACATGCTATGAAGCGGGAGAGGGAGTTCGCCGATGTGGAAAACTGCTGACGGGCTCACTGCCACATGGACAAAATCCATACATATGCACTTATAAGCGCTTCTCAACAACATCTCCCTCTCTATCGCACCCTCCTCCATCCAGTTGTTTTCAGTTTGTTCACCTGTAAATTAGTTACTTGCGGTTGCCTCCTTGCGCCGAGTGAAGCTAACAAATTAACTGTTAGTTTGCTGAAGGACCACTAGCAGGGTCATTAACTTTGGGAGCATTATTTTCTCTTTTCAATAGTTTATTGTTGAATGAAATGGTGTGCAATGGTGAACAAAATGCCGGATGAAGGTAAACAAAACAGTAAAGAGAAAATGGACGGACGCTCACGGAGCTCTTGTGAATGTCACTTTACTCCGATGGCTCGTGACAATGGGGTTTGCTGCTGCATCTTCCTCCACCACCTCAACATCCAACGTATGCAATAAGCTTCTGATATTTTTCATTTGGATTTAGATTTAATGGTCATCCATGTGTTTCTTAAGGTTGGATTAGCTCTCCAAGCGAAGCCCTCGTTGATGCTCGTACTCTTTGAGAGCTTGCCACAAGTTGTCAGCTCATTGATGTACTGAGCTTAGACGGTTTGCTTATGCCTGTGTGATGGACAAAAACAAAAGCACAGCAAAAAGATACCAGTTAAAGAGCAACTTTAGATCTTAGCTTGCAGAAACAGCCTGACTTAATGAAATGTCGGAGCCCCCATTTGATATGTGCGGGACATCTGAGGGCAGATTCACTCAGTTCACTGTCGGCACATGAAAACTTCCACCACCGAAGGCTCTGAGTGAAGTAAAGTGTGCTGAATAATTGTTCTACAGCGACGAAGAGATGTCAGGCAGTTATGTAACTTCTTCATTAGTGCCTGATGGGCAATTGGGATCCCCGACCTTCATAACAATAGGGGATCAATAACCGGTAAATGAGCTGAAAACTCTATTGTGGCTTACAATATGAAATCGATCACATATAATAATGTGCAGGCCAGTGTGACAGTAGACTGATCACTAAGAGATTAGTGGGCACGCAAAAAGGGGAGACGCTATCACCACGCTTGGCTCTGATTTTCATTACTTGAGGATGACTCTGGAGAGAAATTGAATTGAAGATGTGCAGCTGTCAGATATGAAGAGAGCGGGAATGACGTGAAAGCAGCGCTCAGTAGAATTTTAACATGCATATTACATCAGACATTTGACGTAAAATATCTAAGCCGTGCATAGGATGGAGCAAAGAGTATTGCTCAAAGGCATCACGGTCCTGAGACCTGAGAATTAACTATTGAAACATATATGTAAAGATGTAGTGCAGGGCTGCAACTATAATGATATGTACTGTTCTGGTATTACAGTGTAGTACTGAAGTTCTGCGTGCGGTTTGTCCAGTGAATGTTGGCTCCCTGCAGGCTTTTACAGACTTTTCCACCAGAGCTGGGTCGCCGCAGATGATATTGTTCAATTTAGATGCTTATTTGCACTGATAAAACTGAATGATGTGACATGGAAAGACAAATAACAAAAGTATGTGCAGGTCAGATCAAGGAAATGAAGCTTGAGTGAAGTTGGGGGCGAAACAAAAGCAATCACGTAAAACCAAGATGACAACCGCAGACTGACCTGAATCGGATTACAGAAATTAAAAACACAGGCGGGTCACTCACGACAATGGCTGCCACCGGCCGTCTCTCCCAAATCTAATTGTGCTGTTTCGCTGCTTTCATTTGTGCCAGATTTGCTTTCATTTAACCTTTTTTTCCCCCTCTTTTGCTTTTGCTTAAGTTAGGCCTGAAAAAAAAATGTGCCTTTCAAGTTGAATTATGCTGCCCACTAAAGCAGCACAACCCCTCACCGCCTCCGACAGCATGCCCGCCCCATCACAGACTTATTAACACACATACATGCCCTCCGCACACACACATGCACGCACACAACATACACTCTTATCGCAGGCTGATCAATAGCAGTGGTGATGGATGCTGCATGCTGATGTACGCGCTGCCCTCTGACCTGTAATTGAATGTGCAGGGTTCACACACTTTATCATAATAGGGCCATTCCCTCCACAGGTCATCGGCTGCTAAATGGTTGATAAGCCGGCACACTCTGCGTCTGCGGCTCATATGTCTGCTGTCAAAGCAATGGGCTTTGCTGACTGATTCCCACAGAGTGTGAGGGAGCAAGAGTTTGTGCAGGAGGTTTCAGCGAGAGCCCGTGTATGTGCGTACGCGTGCGTGCGAGTGTGCATGAATCGATTCCTAATGCCTCCCCGCCTCTGTCATTTCTCAACTGAGAAGTCTTGATGGGTCTGGAAACAAACGAGTTGGAATATGGCATCAGGATCACTATCAGCATCCTACCCGGTCCATGAACCATTCAATGGCCTCGAAGTCTTAACACCCAACATCATCACAGGCTTTTAACTCTATGGCCACGTCTGGCTCGACAACTGTTTTTAACTTCAGTTTTGTCACATGCTCATTTAAAAACAAGTCGGTACCGGATGCTACGAAGCAGAGACGAAAACTGCAGCATCCTCGAAAAACTTCACAGAGACCTACGTAGTAAATGTATTCAGAATAAGATACGTTTCATGCAGATAAAACACAGAGGAATTGAAATCATTAAAGTCCAATTTCATGTTTACAGACACATTTCCTGCTTTGGTTGAAGAATCCCATTCAGGAAACTCACAAAGCTGCAATAACTTTGGTAATTGGTAATGAGGCGCCCGTATTAGAAGCATTTCAAGTAATCATTTCAAAATCACTCAGCAGGAAGATCAGATAATGCAGACAGTAGGTTGCAATATAAACAGGTAAATTGAAAAGGAAATTAGAAACCAAGGCAAGAAATTTATATTCGCCAACTGGCTTTTTCTTACCATTTGCATCAGCAGTCTAATGCTGTGCTTTTGATCATTAGAGTCAGCTTTATTGTTGTTTTATTCCTGTGAGGTATCCTACATCTCTCAGCTAATATCCTCACATTCATTGAAACGTGATGAGGGACAATATCTTCAATGTAAGTGGATGATAATTGTCGTCGGTTGATAATTGCGCTTGCAATTTTCCAGTAATGGGTAAAACGGGTCCTTCCCATTGCTATTTTTAGCCACGCTAGCAGCGTAGCTCCAGGGTTGGAATTGAAGGCCTGTCAACTGGTCGGTCCACCAGTCCAGACTGACGTATCTCAAAAAATTTGACGGATTGACATAATATGCTGTGCAAGCATCGAAGCCTCCAAGAAGTTGTGACGTTACTGATCCTCTAACTTTACCTCAGGCCTCACCGTTTGGCGGACGTTTGTAGTTTTAAGAGAATTGGTTCAACAGCTGTTGATTTTACTGCAATGAAACTTACTGTGTGCATTCATGTCACTCTCAGTAAGAATCTTTAATCACTGTTTTAATGAACAAAATATTGACATTCTCCTCAACCGTACGTTTTTCACAGTGCTAATTAGCATGTTAGCACACTGGTGAACATTGTAAGTTAAACATTATACCTCCTAGGTATCAGTTTAGAATTGGCATTATGGGCATGTTAGCATGCTGATGTTAGCATTTCGCACAATGCGCAATTTTAGCAATGCTGACAGCTCCTTCCAGCAAGTCCTACCTTATATCACTTGGTGCCCCTGTGATTGAAAAAATGCTGTGAAAGTACCCTCTTGGATGCCGCCTATGGTAGATAGAACAAGTCCCCTGTAAGGTCCCCTTCCAGCGGGCAAAACATGATTAATGTGTGTGAAATAAATGGTTAAATAGTGAATAGATCTCATGTGTTTTATTACAGAGGTGCATCCATGACTTTCTGTGCGCTGGTGCCCTGCCCCTCAAACATCCTGAGTCTGCCACTGCCTTGTATCATTCGAAAACAGGACTGTCACTACTTTAGGACTGCTGCATTGTCAGACAA
This sequence comes from Pagrus pagrus, assembly GCF_965226575.1. Classification (NCBI taxonomy): domain Eukaryota; kingdom Metazoa; phylum Chordata; class Actinopteri; order Spariformes; family Sparidae; genus Pagrus; species Pagrus pagrus. Next base: position 21,370,683 of record NC_140188.1, on the reverse strand, counting down.
TGTAAAAAAAAAAGCTGAACTCAGCTGTTAATCACCATCTATTTTAGCTTTGTCTTAATTTGCCAAGAGCATCATTATCATTTCAGTAAATCGCTCCTTGTGGTTTCTGGCCTTTCCTCTCTTGGTTCAGCCTCTAATTGATGCAAGTTCATAAACAGAAATGTGTCCTCAGACATCAAGAAATAGTATTACCTAATATATAACTATCAATCAGAGGTTCTCATTTGATTTTTTAATATAGCAAGCTCCAGTATAGACATTTCTCAAGTATAGAACAACAATAAGAGCTAATAAGTCTCAGCATGAGACCCAATTTCTGAAATTTGCACGTACAGTAAGGTCCACTCCCTGATGCATTCATGTCCCTTCAATGACATTATTTGCTGGGGTTAGTTTGTCTACAAGGTTGGCAGGCTTAGTTTTTGGGATAATCTGATTGGTTCCATTGTTGAAGACAAGATAAATGAATCACAGAAAACCAATACTGTAATAATAATAATACATTTTTTAAATACATTTTAATTCTGATACATACAGCTGCTTCTTTTACAATGTTATATGTAATGCTCCATTATGCCACCTGAAGTTTCTCTCTATATAAAGAAACTGCAGTTGGCATAATGGAACATGAACGATGGCTTTCTCAAATACATATCAGGAGACTTTTACACATTTTCAGCACATTCAAAGAGAGTTTTCTAAAAAAAAAACCTTCTGATTTAGATTGGACCTGAGGTGCTTGGCAAACTTGAAGGAGACGGTATCCTTGATGCATTATTCTGGAATAACATGAAATATCAGTCAAGCCTGGGTTTCAATGAGGCAATGCGTCCTTGGTTTTATATTTACGGGGGAAACTGCCAATAGCACGGAAGATCATATTAATCATGTTATGGTCTCCCCTCTGTGTGTGTTTGTTTGTGTATGGGTTAGTCTAAATGTTGTTCTGCCCTGGGTAGCGGCCTTCGCTACGTTGTGTTATTTCAGGATCCACTTTTCTACACACAAACACACACGCAGGATTTAGCAGGACATTTGGAGGAGAGTAAACAGAGAATATTTCATCAGCTGTGTGAGCTGGCAATATTTGGGCCTGCGGTAACAGCATTACAGTCTATTTGTTTGAGGTAGTGTGTGTGTGTGTGTGTGTGTGTGTGTGTGTGTGTGTGTGTGTGTGTGTGTGTCTGCATGCGTGTGTGTGTGCGCATCAGCAGCGCCAGAGCCTGTGGTGGTGTGGGATACAAGCTCACCTGAGTTGGTTTGTTTGGAATAATAAGCCTGCATACAGAATCTCAGATATGCTGAAAAATACACAGCGGGTGCAAGAAAAATAGCCACGTAGGAACACCTGCTCTCAGTGAAGTAGACTGTCCAGGTGAATTCAGGTGGATTAGGAAGTTTTATGTAGCTATGTGGAGTGGATGGACAAATACTTTGAGCTTTGAGGTAAAAAGGAGTGTGATAACACTCAAACTGGTAGGACTTTCTCCATCCTTCTCACATGTAAATGCATCAGCACTGACTGCCGAGGAAGCTTCCTCATGAGCGATAGTCTCTAAATTTAAGTACTTTTTCCATTCTGCTTCAACATGCTGTGAGTTGTGCACAGAACTGCAATAACAGAAAAGGCACCAACCCATATTTAAACTTTATTTCCTTCTTTCCAATAAACTTCACAGAGGCGTTTGGATGTTGGCAATTAAAAGGGCTGTTGTTCGGGAGAAAACTACAAAAGAAGAAGACACAACTGTTGTCTTTGAATATGAATCCCACAGAGCCCCAAGACAGTGATCATGCTATAAATGCAAATGCAGCATGTGGATACATGCTATTTTTAGGCATCATCAGTGTTGGACAGTAACATGATACCATGTTTCTCAACAGGAGTGCGATTACTTTTCAGTGAGGAGTGATGTCACTGGAAGTGATTAGGATTTGAGATACGAATTACGGCTAATAATTAGCAAATCAGCTTGTTTGATGTCTTACTGTCAGTTAGTGATCTTTGAACGGATCCGGATCTTGTGACTCCGTTCCTCTCCAAGAGCCATTTAAAACATCAGCTCACTGTTCTTTTTTTTTTCTTTCTTCTTTTTTTTTTATGTCTTCATCCGTGTCCTGTGGTTGATTGGTTGGTCTGTCACTAGGATTACACAAAAACTACTGGACAGAATTGTATTCAACTTGGTTGGAAGACAGGTCAAAGCCCAGAAAAGACTCCATCAACTTTTGGTGTGAAACCGGATAAAGGGACAGATGCAGGAATTTTTTCTCCTTTTTTGTTAATTTCTTGGTGAATAACGCATGGATCTGGTCGAAAAATATTAAGGCAGTTGGTATCTATGGCTGAATTTAGAAGGGGACTGTATGGCCTTGGCGGAGGTATTTGCTGTACTGATTAAAACTCCTGCTAACAAACAGTAAATTCATTTCAGTGGTGTGGACTAGGTTTAGCAGCATTAAATTACTGTGATAGTTTTGTCAGACCTAATGTCGATGTTTGTGTGTCTGCATTGTTAACAAATGAAGATCAATGTCAAAAATATAAACAAAACAACAGTGGCAACCTCTGAAGAGGTTAGCAAAGATGCTGCTATAGCATCAGTTATATCAGAACTGATGAGTATTTCTTCATTGAAAGAAGAGCAGATAACAGCACTCAAGGCTTTTTTCATTTACCACGTCATATGACTTGTTGATCTGTTCTGCACTGAAGGACGGTGATAAACAGATGGTTTGTGCAGTCATCTACCAAGTGTTAGTTACCGGGATCGACTTCTCAGATGATTCTGTGTAACAAACCATGTGTCGGTTCTGAAATTTGGGTAAAATGATTAAAAAAAAAAAAGACTCCAACCATGTATGACTAGGTTCCTTTCATTCCCACCAAAGAGCCATCGAAAAGGATTGTATCTGTGGTCTCTCTGTGTTCATTGGAGAGACTGGTCAAGCAGGCTATATGTTAGATTGGCACAAGGGCTGACATTAACAGGGTGGAGGACGTGCTCAGCTTCTACCAAAAAATCAGAATTGATAACAAGAAATGTACTCCCCAGGGTAATTTCAAAGTGTATGTGTTCATATCTGGTTGATAATGTTAGCCACAATTGAGTCTACAGTATTGGTTTCGTTCATAGTTGAAGGGAGTGCTGAGATTGTGGCCTCAAAATTGCCTCTGTAGCGCTGTGTGTTCCCAGGGCTAACATTAAGCTAGCTGTTTATGGCAAAAAAAATACTGTATACTGTAAGTGAATACTGGAGGTAAAAAAGTGGCATCAATTATTTTTCGATGGGAAACATATGATGAGTAATTTGATTACTTTTTTCACTCACTTGTAACAGTAGCAATGGCAAATGCTGTACATATGTGTCACATACATGTATTTTCCTATTATGTAGCTCTATCTATCTATACAACAGCTCATAGGTTCTCATACTGAAAGGCGATGCTGTGGGTAGACATCCCTTTAAAAATGGACATTTGGTGAGTTTTAAAAATGACATCTCTTCTGAGGATCACTTCCTTTGTATTCATCCTCTGACTCCATCAACGTCTGTGCTGTCCCTTCCCTCACCCTCATGTTACACCTCGTACTCTCCCTCATCCCTGTTCGTAATTAGGTCCCCTGACACTTTCCTCACTGTCCAGCTGTGAGGGTGTGTGTGTGTATCCTTGTGCTTGTGACTGTGATGAGGAACACATACTCCATTTATCATATCAGAGGTATGTGTCCCTGCTGAATTGAGAGTTTAAGTGTGTTTGTGTCTTCTTTTGTGCCTGTGTGTGGGGTGTTTCTGAGCGTGCCTATGCGTGTTGCACAGTAATTTGGCCCATGTGTGTGTATGTGTGTGCGTGCGGGCGTGTGCACGTGTCTTATGGGCATGCGTTTGAGACGCAGGCAGTGAGAGACACAGCAAAGAGAGAGTTGAAGGACAGTTTATGCTCTTGAAAAAAATACCTCTGTATCATACCCAAAAGGTTCAGAAAGTAGCTTCCCTGTTCTCCAGTCTGTCATGTGTAGCTTCATCCCCGGCCTGTGGGGGGCAGTGCGACCCCAATAATTGATGACACCGCAGGATTATAGAAAAATCCAAATTAAATCAAAATGAAAAATAAAAACTGAATTTTGCTCAAACAGAAGTACGTAGCCATAGATTTTTTTGTTTTTGCGATTCTCTTTAATGCTGAACACATCCTCCAGATAAAGGTGTGGCAAGACTTCAGACGATATTTATCGCACTTTAGATCAGACTGAGAAGTGTTGCATGACAGAAAGTACTGAGCTGTTTAGGGCAGCTCAACTCCTCTTCCCTTGCGCTGCTTCAAAAATCCCAGACAGTTTTTTGCTCATTTGTTTTTCCAAATTATGTGTTTTCCGCAGAATGCACTCTTTAAAGCACTCTCTGCTGATCCTTTCCCTTTAGTGTCGCATTTAAGATGTCTATGATGAAAAGTTGTTGTGTTGGTGTTGACACGGTCTTGCCTCCGTATTTCATCAGTGTCGCACGTCACGAGCTATGCTTTTAATGAGGAGACTCATCGAGGTTGGTTGATTCAAGGATCAAGTGATCGAGTGATCTTATGGTGCACTACATATTACCTTGACATATGCACCTGCCATTGACAAAATGCATCTTGAATCCTCTCCACTGCTTTTACAATATGCAGAGATTTCTCTCTGTAAGGGTTTCTGAGCTCCACTTTGCAAAACATTCTTTCTTACATTTTTAACTTTCAACTCTGTTACAATTCAAGGCTGCAAACAAGGCCACTCCACCTCCCTTGCATCCCTGAGGCTAGGAGCACAAAAGGCAATCAGCTAAACCAGACCTAAAAATCTCTTGATGTACTTAGGAATAAAGGATGCCTGAGGTCAACAGTAGACTGGACCTGCTGTCCCTCATCAGGATAGAGCCTTGAGAGGCTGCTCCAGGCCGGTCTTTGCTCTCGCTGTGCTCTTAACCTGTGACGGCACTCCCTAACAGTTGGGAGTAGGCCCCGAGGATGCAAATCACTGCACCAGCTCTCTTTGGTGGATTTGTTGGGTGATAGAGAGAACAACAATGGGTGTCACGCCTAGAGGCAAGCAGATCCACTTCCACTTGTGGATACTTCATGGCCCTGTTCAGACCTGGTGTTACCTTATTCCTGTGTGATCTGATCAAACGTGGACAGCTACACATAAGGGTTTGAATGCCCCCAAGACGAGGATGCATTTGAGATCCCATCACTCCTCATTTGGCCACGTTATTCCAGCAGTGTGTATGCACGTGTCCTCGGCCAAGCTGAAGGACGGATTCAACACTGTCTGATTTCAGAAACTTAAAAAACGTTGCAAAATGTCTACATTTTAAATAATGTGTACCTTCTTCTAAATTTGGAATTAAGTGCAATACATGAAGTTGTTTTTTCTCCGTAAAAAGTGTTTGTTGCAGCATCGCTCTGCCAGTTTTTCCACTTTTGTGTCTAAAATGTGTCTGTCACTCGAGACACATGTTGAGATGCATTCCTATGGCATGTGTGAACCGACAGACTGAGAGCTGTCTACTTGTGATTGGATCACTCAGGACGGATGTTAATACCAGGTCTGAACAGGGCCCATGTCAACATCCCTGTGGACATCATGTCAGCCCCTGTGCTTTGCAGTCTCCGAATGTCAATTGCACAGAGCCTTTTCCTGTCTCAACACCATATTTTTTCCGCAGCCCTCAACAGTAGGACGGGTCAAAGGGTCTTTCTTTCAAAGAAGCTACCCCTGACGTCAAGATGTCCCATAAGACGACGTATACAGTTTGTCCAGCAGCAGAGCCTCCAAGAAGTTCTGCCTCATTAATAAGGACAGGAGAGAAAAAGGATAAGAGCGGACAGAGCTGAGCCCCCTGTTCCCTGCCCAGAAACATGTCTACGCCATCATCATCATCGTCAGAAGCAGTGGACCTTGACTGTTGGCAGCTGCAATGATCAAGCCGTGGTGAGAAGGGGCAGAATCTGACATTGTCTCTAGGTAAAGCTCTCAGGGTTTTTCTGTTGTGTTCCTTCACTTAAGAAAAGCGGATGAAGTGTGGGATTAGCAGTACAGCCTATACAAGACCTGTACTCACAGAGATAAATGGACTCATCCTGATTGACTGAGTATGTAAATGCAAATTTCATTGTTTGGAGGTTCAAAGTTGAGTGCTCAAGACTTAACAGCTCTGCTAGAGAGCAAAGGCTGCGTCAAAGTATAACACAAATTGTCTTTTAGAGATATGAGGCTTTCACTGACCAGAAAAAAAAAAAACAGGGACAAAGGCGAGGAAAAACAAGAAGAGGAAGAAATCACTTCACAGTATTTTGATATGCCCCCATATTATCCTTAGTGCCCCGTGGGGGAGAACCTTTGTGATTGCTCCATTGCTCTTTTAAATCCCCTCGATTACTGTGTCTGCATTTCAAATGCTGCTCTACAAAGTACACTACTTCTGCAAGCCCCTAAAGCCTTAGGGCTAGAACTATTGCGCACTAACTGGGGATTATAGGCTTGTATTTGCCATTTTCTCCTTGTTATTGGTCTTCAGTGGATAGCTCCATTTCCCATGTATAAGAGCTCTCCGACTGTACAAGACTGAGGAGAAATATCTGTGTGCATGGTGAAGCATTGGGCAGCATGCTGAATTATTGATCGGTTCCCATGGACGATGATGATGATGAGACTTTGTAGTGCGCTGGGTTAGCTCTGGGGCAGGCGCTTTGATTAAGAAGAGTGCCCCTCTTCTCCTGCTGGGAGAGACACAGAGACAGAGAGAGGAAGAGATGGGGATCGGTGAAATCTAATACATTTATCAGTGGACAACAACTCTCCTAAACATTTAGACAGAGAGAGGGAGAGAAAGGGAAAAAGATAGTATGGGGAGAAGGCGCATGAGGGGATGCATAAAGACTGAGGAAAAAGGCTGGTAAAAGAATAAAGAGGAGGGAATAAAGGAGAAAATATGAAGCATACAAATGGGAGAACCCCACTGTCAGGACAGTAAATGTTTTACAGTCTATGGGAAATGACTCTGGGCGTTCAGCCCAGCACTGCCTGGGCTGACTATAACAGGGTTGAGTCAATTCTTTGCAGAACCTCACTAGGTTGATGCAGCACCATTGCTCAGTTTTCATATCATGCTTTCTCTTCCTGCTCTACCACTCCAAACTGCTTTGGCCCATATCCCACATGGCGTCTTCCGCTGTGGTCAGTTCTCCTGGAAGTCCTGTAATTATCACAGTGCCATTTGCCATTTATCTGATAGATAGATAGATAGATAGATACTGTAGATAGATAGATAGATAGATAGATAGATAGATAGATACTGTAGATAGATAGATAGATAGATAGATAGATACTGTAGATAGATAGATAGATAGATAGATAGATAGATAGAAAAGCATGGACGCTTGCAATTCGTTCACTACTTTATGACATCAATCAAGCTTCATGTTACAAAGAACACTGCTTCGTTACCGCCTGCTAACATTAGCGGTGCTTTATATGCTAACATTAGCAACTCGTGCTCCATGCCGTCAAAGTTTGGATGCAAAGTTGAAATACGTCGAAATGTGGGAGCGTCATGCACAAATCAGCAATAACAATGTAACTTTAGCAAGCTAACTTGCTCAGTTGTTATTACCCTCGCTTTAAAGCGTACCCCTCTATCCAAATGAGAATCAGGACACTCTACCCCTAGACGTGACAGTGCAAATCAGAGGGGTAGGGCTAAGTGATAGCAGCAAGGGGCGTATTGGGACTGGACCTTTGTCTGGTCACAGAACCCCAACATGCAGTGCAAAAACTCAAATTCTTGTGTGAGTCAAAATATCTCATTATTAATAAAAATAATCGAAAATCGCCTAGAAAGTAGCATTTCAGTGCATTACAGGACACAACATAGGAGTTCAATATTTTTTGAACATATTTTTGAAGTTTTTGAACATTGTTTTATAGTGTAGGTTCAGCAGGTGACGTCTGCATTGTGTAGCTACATCCTCTTGTGGTCTGTGTTCAACACTTCAAGCTAAAGTTCCACCAGAAAAATCAAGAAAGAATGATACGAGGAGCAGAAATGTCATAATGAATGCAGTGCCTTTCCGTGCAGTTTGTTTTAACTGTTTTTTGTGGGTTCATTGGCTCGACTCAAAAATGACTCTGAAAGCCATTTAAGCTGAAACCAAAACTTGGATTGAAAGTATGAAAATAACATCAGCAACTAATGTGACAAAATCTCTAGATTGTTTCCAGCTTTATTAAACTCTGAAAGATTCATTGTTTAATTTGTTGTATATCAATTGACCTTTTTAATATAATGCCTCCCGTCTCTGCAAGTACAATTCAGCAGCTGCATAACTTACCACTTCATTTTATTCGTTTTAGTAATAAAATTTAAACAAAATGAAAGCATCATTAACTCCCTTTTCTTCTTCCTCTTTCTCACCTATCGCTTCCTTCCCCCTCTCCTTTCTTTTTCTCTGCAGCTTTACATCCGCTCTTTCTGTTTCACTTGTCTCATTCTCTTTGCCTCACAGTCTCTTTTACCTCAAGTTGTTTAAAAGACATTGGGGGTTTCTGTCTAAATTAGAGCCAGTCAATAGAGAGAGTTTGCCCTTAGGCAAGAAAAGCTGGTACTCTGCTAATATAGCTTAGCACTGATTAAAGAGAGCAAGTAAATGTGTGTGTCGGTATGTGTCTGCGTATGTGTCTATGTGCTGTATCCGCAAGTATGTAATGAAGCTGGATTTAAGTGCCGTTGCGAGCACAAAACCTGAGTTGCGAGCTTAGTGGGTGTGACCAACCAATTTTTGCAATTTCGATGACCAGAGGCTTAAGCTTCAACCTGGCACAGTGTTGCACAAACTGGAAGGAGGCTGAAGCACGATGATTAGAAAGTGTTCTTAATAAGAAGAATGCGGTGAGAGCAGGTGGAGTTGAGGTGGACTTCAGTAATATAATTACAAGAGCTCCTCTCATCCCCTGTAAATGCAGCCATCAGTTTAACAGGCAGGGAGTCAATAAAGAGAGGGCTACTCCACCAATTTTATACATGAACATCAGTTTAGTTACTAACAATACAGTTGTATATTATATTTATATATTTTTTTTTTCCTGTGGGTCTGATGGGAGCATTGGCCCAATCCCAGTACAGACCCCTACCCCCACATTTAGCATGTTAATGCCTAGGGGTAGGGTGTCCCGATTCTCATTGGTATTATTGTCCTTTTCTTTGTAACAAGCATAAAACAATCACTACTGTTTTGCTGATGTCTTGATAGCTAAATAGGTAGCGAGCTAATGCTACATTGTTATTGCTGATTTGTGCATGACAGTGCAGCATTTTGACATATTTAAATGTTGCATCCCCCGTTCGATGGCACGGAGCATGGGTTGCTAATGTTAGCCCCAAAAGCACTGTTTATGCAAGTGAGCAGTACCGAAGCAGCGTTCTTTGTAATTTGATGGCTTGATTGATGTCATAAAGTTGTGAATCAGATACATAGCACATGGCATTGTGATAATACCAAGACCGCTATGGTAACTCAAAAGAAATCACCCCAGTTGAAGAAGGCATATTTGAAATCTGTTTACATAAACACTATCAACGACTACAGATGATGTCTGAGGGTCTTAAAGGGTTGTCCCATATCGTAAGGGGAGATTGAGACTACTATCCCTTGTAACTATGCTCTGAGGGGTAAGTGGGCACTCAAAAACAAGGTGTAGGGGTAAAAGTTGTAAATGTGATTGACTGAAGTCTGTCAAAATACCTGTATGATGTCATCAAACTTAATTCACTTTGGGCTCGGAGACGTGTGTAGTTACCCCTCTGTGAAGGTCTAATGAAAGACCTATTGAGCTGCGTGATGAGAAATGTAGGATTCAGTGCTTTTGAAGCTGACTGGGGACTAAAAGTCAAGAAATCTTGGCCTGCATTGATTTTCAACTATTTTTTTTTTCAATCTGTCTCTTGAAAGTCCTTCAACTTTCTGGGAGTGCAAAAACTAAATGGTGTACCTTTTCAGTTGACATAAAGGAGGCAGACCAGACATAAACTTACATAAATACCAAATAATGTGTTTTAATGAAATGAATGGAACACAAAATTGAAAATAAGGTGTAACTAAAGGCAAGTCATTAATTTCAGCAGTGTCTGTATAAGTGGAATGCAGAGTGTGGTTGTTGTGGATGTAAAAAAACAAAAGAACAATAAAGACTGAACAAAGACAATTGGCACAGAAGAAGAAAGTGAGACGATGTTTCAGCTTGTGTCCTGAGAGCAGCATACCCAGGTGGACACCCTTATCAACGAGCTGTCAGTTCCACCCTCCAAACTAAACCACAAACAAGGACACAGCCAACCACATATTGACAATTAGACAAGGAGTACAAGTCAGAATATCTTCTCCTATTCCTGTAAAACTTTACATACTGCCCTATATGTTTGTGTTGATTAGATTACAACAACTGAGCAACAAAAGCATGGACCCAGTCGACAGGATCAAATGTTGGCAGTTTGGCAAACCACTTAGACATTCACATTTGCATTTCATAGTTCATATTGGGAGGTGGAGAACTTGTGGTGGTGTCACAGGCGAGAAGGCTACCAGACCAGTGACCGCTGTTCAAGACTGGGTTTTAACAGTTGTAAGCGGGAAACTGCTGGATAGTTTTAAGACGACCTTGGGACAATTTCCACCCGTGTTGGTGGAAACAAAAAACAAAGAAAAAGAAAAAGGAAGTTCCATCCGTGTTTGTGGCTGCCAAAACACCTCTTTTATGCCAAAACATTGTCATCTCCCAACCCTAACCAAGTGTTTTTGTGCCTTAACCTAACCAGAGCACAAGCATATCATTGTCATACATAAAATAGAAAACCTAAAGAAACGTAAAGTTATTAACATAAAGAGATGGAAAGTTTCAACATCTGTGGTCTAAAAACATACACTGCCAACTTTTACGCTGGTCATGGGATCGGAACACGTACACACAGACGTGCTGACTCGACTCACATGGAGCCCAAACCTTCACGTAACGCATCTCCTTAGTGTGACGCGGGGTCTGGCCTTTTCATGCGTATGACGTGGCGGATGCAATCCATGTGGAATAATGTGTGCGTGTGCATGTGTGTGTGTGTGTGAGTGTGAGTGTGTCCAAACCATGATAAATGGTAGCTTACACATGACTTTGATTAACTGCCACTGAGGTCAGATTGCAGTGGTCAGCCAAAAGGCCAGAGGCTGCTCGAGCTGTCAAGAAGCATGACACACACACACACACACACACACACACACACACACACACACACACACACACACACAGGGAGATGGTCACGTTTTTCTTTTCTACAGGATTTCCGTTATTTGTCTTCACTGTATGTGTGGCCAGGAATTATAATCGTGATCATTGCATTAGTCATAGATCACACACCTCTTTGCATTACAGTAGATGCAGCCTCTGAAAAATGACCTGGCTTGACCATCAGTTTTGTTATTATTAACATTTTCTTCTCTCTCTCTCTCTCTCTCTCTCTCACACACACACACACACACACACACACACACACACACACACACACACACACACACACACACACACACTCACACACCTGTTGCCCTCTTTCTCTCTAAAATCATATATAATCATATATTTATAATAATCATATATCTTAGGGCTGCAATTTTCAGTCTTGAGTTCAAACCTATTACCCCTGGAACCTCAATAATAATAATAATAATAAGAGATTTAATAATAAGGCATAATAACATGGATTTATGTGTGTTGGCTCACAGATGCTCCAGACTGCTTTATTTTAACCTGCAAATGCATGTTCCTCGTGTATTTGTACCCAAAGTTTGAATCTGTTTCTGCATGCGTTTCATAAATGAATCCCATCGTCTGTTGGGGGAAAGAAATAAAAAAAAAACGGCAGCGCGACTGGAAACCATCTTATTGCAAAGCCAAGACGGAGAGAAACAGAGAGCCAAGACCATGAAATGAGGGAGAGAAGATTAAAAAGAGTAACCTCTATCTCTCTGCACTTATCTCTCCACTCAGTCCATTTCATTCTTTCTTTCAACACTCATCTGTCTCACTTGTGATGGCTTAGCCCCCCGCCTGCATAATAAGAACTGAAAGTGTTCCTCTTTACCCCCCATTTACCGGCAGGACAGTAACTTATATTTCACATCTGAGTAATCCTCAATGATTCATCATCACGTCTCTCTTATCGAGCCGATGGAACATGGATTCACTTTATCCCTCGATCACAATGATGACTGGAGGAGAAGAATGGACAGGTTCAAATCAGATTTGGTTTGATTCAGAGGTTCAGGTACTTTGCTTTTCTTACTGCTGATATTAAAATTAAAATTCATTCTCAAAACAAGTCTTAACTTTGACTCCAACCTAAACTCAACACTGGCCCTAACCCAACATAATCCTTTAAGGCAGTCAGAGTTGACAAACTGTTCCTGCTTTGGCATATTTTCTTCATCCTTCCATGCTTGTGAAGACATTTTGTCAATATAACACACATACGCACACACACACACACACACACACCACTTTACGGCCCCAATTGTCTTTCTCCTCATCGCTCTGTCTCCTCTCGTATTTTCTAATCTCACTCCATCTACTTCTTTATGATACCCTTTCTATCAAACTCTGTCACTTTCTTCCTCTCTCCGTCAGTTTCCATCCGTTTTCATTCCCTCGCTTCGTTCTTATCTGGCTCTTCACAGCTGTCTGCAGTGTCATTCACACTTTACTGACGACTGTGCTGCAAGTCGGCCTGTCTCCCTCTCCCTCTCTCTCTCTATCCATCAGCCTAACATACCTCCCTTAGGGCCAGCATTTTCTATCCCATAATTCTTTGCCGTGGCCCACTGATGATTGCCAATTCCTTGCTGTAGGTCTGGATGTGACATCCACTTTCCTAAAGTCACCTTGTGTCGGTGTGTTTCTCTAAGTGACCTCCCTTCATTCACCTCTTGTGCTTTGGCTGCACTGAACATGTAACGCATGTTTGTTTTTTGGGGTTGTGTCTTCAGTTTTTGGACCTGGCAACGCTGTGAAACGTCAACTTTTCACGGACTTTGCGAGATATGGGTATGTTAACATCTACAGACTACAGTAAGCTAGATAAAGCTACTAAATAACCACCAGCTGTTGGTTAAATGATAGTTTGCAGAGCCTGATCTACTTCCAAAGCACTGTGTCAGTGCTGGAGAGAGGTCTGGCTGCACCAATTCATAGTCTGGTATGAGGGAAAAAAACGCTCTGGCTTCTTTGCATCACTTTAAACCAATCACAATCGTCACTTCACCCAGGATGCAGCGACAGGGCCCCAGTATCAGGGAAAACTTGGTTTGGATGTGGGGAGGCGAGCCCTGGCATTAAAATAGTTAAATCCCAGGTAAGTGTTAGAGTTACTTGCCAGTTTCAGCATCTACATGCGTAAGGAATGGGGGACTATGTGCCCAATGAAATACTTTATACCAACAGTCTACATCCAGTAAGTTGACCTTTAAGGATTTATTTTGACTGAACCAGAGGTGATTGTGGAAAGACAAACTAAGATGGTTTTGGTGTTTTCCTTTATGTCTGTCAAGTCTGAATGAAGCGTGTTCTACAGTAGGTTAACAAGGCAATCAAGGTCATCTTAGCTCAGTAAAACTTGAATTCAGAAGCATGCTGGTGAAGATTCTCAGTCATCTACATCATGGTATATCTAAGTGGTATATGGAGGCAACTGGATAGCTGCATGCTCCTGTTTAATAAGGAAAATAGATGTAAGAATATGTTCTTTGTTGACATTTCGTGCCTTTATTTTTTTATTCGTTAAAAAAACGAGCTTGTGAAACAGCAGACTCACAGCTTGCATACATCATGACTTTTTCCTCCTCCTCTCACAAACACCATCAGCACCTTCTCCAATTTCTACTTGATAGCACCCCCTTCGCCTTCATTTTTCAAATGTTGGGCTGGGTCTGATATCCACCCTCTGATGTCTGACAGCACAGTTTCATCATCCCTGCATTGTAGCAATTGAATTAAAGTGTATATCACATTTCACAATATACTGAAACACTGCTGTAACACTGCTGTCATTAATAGCATTCACAAATATAGATAATAACGGAATAGGTATATCTAATTGTTTGTTTTTTAACTGTTTTGTGGACACTTTATTGATAATTTAAACTTACGTTGAAAAGATTTTGCAAGTCCAAGTCAAGTCTCAATCTCTTATGGTTGTAATGAGTGTTGCATGCCATTCGGTCTGCATAGAACACTGCATAGTTATATCTAAGAAATTCAAAGCACGTACTGTATTATCATCACTCCTTTATCTATTAGCATAGAGTATTATCAGCACTGATTAGTTGTTTGGTATATGATCACTTTAAACAGGCTTTTGCAAGGCAATATGAAAAACACACACAATGAAAGCTTTCCTTTAAAATTAATAACTGCATTTTGCTTTGCAACATAAATACACAGCTACATTAGGTAAATGCAAAACACTTAAGCAGTTTTGTTCAAAATGAGATATCTAAAAAAAAAAAAAAAGGCACCTTTCTTTGTGTGACAAAAACGATTCCTTGAATGAACATAAAACTATTCATGAAATATCATTGAATTCGTGGCTATCTTAAGTCCTTTTCTTACAGGACAGAACATTTTTGTGGATACAATTGTCTGTGTTGTTTAACAGTGAACATCAGCTGACTTTTATTCCCGAAAAATGTTTGTGTTTTGGAATAAAACCCATTAAAACCATGCGTTTCTCTAAGATTTTTTTGCTTGCCATCAGTTCTAGGTTTACATGTAAGTAGCACACTGTACTAAACGTGTGTAGCAGCATTGGTTCAAGTCACTTACAATTATACCAATTTAAAATGTAAAAAGACACTGCAGTTTACTTTCCTACGATACAGCATCAATTATTAGTGATTTGCTTATTGGCTGGATAGCACAGCCCTTTCATGCTTAACATTTTTCAGTGATTAAATTAGTGAAGAAATTCTGACCACTCGCATGCTGTTGATGCGCAAGTCCAAATCAAGTCTCAAGTCACTGAATGTGCAACTTAAGTGCGACTTGAGTCCAAGTCGCAAACTCGAGTCCCTATCTCTGACGTAGAAAGGTTAATGACGAACACTACCCAATCAAGTAAAACTGCATAACAAATACTCCTTTCATGGTTGTATCTTAGCTTGCAAATTAGTATGCTAGTAACACTGTGGTCTGATATGATATGGTTGACCGAAAAAAACACAGAAATGGCTCCCTACAGGTTAAAGGACTTAAACAGCATGCGGGTCGATGCTTTGACAATAACATGAAAATAAATCAATGTTTCTGCTGGGAAAGATATCAGGCTATATGTCTGTCCATATAGTGCAGAGTTGTAATGTAAGAAAGTGAGGGAAGATTTTCCATTTTTGTGTCATGTTTCTAAACCAGTAAAAGGAGTTGTTGGGAAATTGCCTTAAATCACTTAAAGGTAAAAGTATATTCTTCTGAATGTGCCATCTTTGTCAAAATAATAGAATAATTTCACTCAGTTGTCTCAGGAGTCATTTGTATCTTGTATTACTGTGTAAACTTATCTGTTTATCAGTTTCAATTTAATTTGATATATTTCACTTTTATACAGTCTTGTGATCATTAATTGACATATCTGGGTCAAAGTTGTGTTTCATGTTTGTGTGGGTTCAACAGAAATGCATCTACCATCCATATTTTCACAGTCAGTGTTGCACAGTGAGGCTGTCATATTTTATGATGTGGTTTAAACAAGTTGGTCTTTTACGCTGTCAATTCTCAGAACATTGCTGTTGTGATTGTTCATGTCATGTCTTGCCAGGTGAATAAATACGCTGTTTTCATTTTAATCAAAGAAATGATTTATGCCATCTATCAAAATGACCTCAACACTGAGCTTTTCTGTGTTGGTGTAAAAGTGGGAGGACACCTGGGAGCCAGCAGCTCTTTCACTAAGCAGGATGTGATTTCAAACCAGGCTGTGCTCATGCATTAAACACAAGCGAGATACACAATTGCTTAATAAAATATTGAATCGGTTTTTACTGGAGTATACGACTTTAGCCCTGCAGCCATACTGTACATACAAACTAGCATCCCTGGCAGGAAACAAATAATTGAAGGTATGAACTGTAATAATGATCCAATTATGATGTGAATCAACAGCATCAAATGACTTCCTTCTTTTCTTGGCCTTCTGCGTAAATGCCCTATTTGTTCACTATTGCACACTGTGTGTCGATGATGATGGAAATGCTAATTACCCAACCAACATGTATATACCCGTTACTAATCACTTAGATACATTCTTTGCCTCTCCAATTAGCCTCCTTTTGCCAGACTATGTACAGTTCGGTAGATGCCACATATGGCTAATTATCAATGTGTTTAGGGAGCTCTGGGATGACTTGAGCAGTCCCACCCAATAAGAAAATGAACTGAAACATGAAAATTAAACTTTTTTTCTGATTGTGATTTAAATCACTTAAATTATATTTTTCAAGTATTATGATAATACAACATTTTGGCATTGATTTTGAGTCAATGGGTGAAATGACCTGGAAGCTATTGAAAAAACTGGTTGATGTTTTCATGAAAAATGGTGACTTTTCTTCAAAATATTCATGAAAAAAAGAAATTCCACTAAAATACAATAAAAAATGGTGTGTCCCATTCAGCCAGTATAGGAAGACATTTTGACGGCTGATGTTTTCATGAAAAATTGAGATTTATAATAACATTATAAGGCTACTGGTGATGATCACTCAGTAGGACATATGTTGTGATATGTGATAAAATCATGGCATGCATATATATTTAAGCTTCTTTGGGCATCAAACTTGAGTTGAGAATCATACATGACACCTGTATATTTAAATTTACTTACTTTCTCGATTTCCTTTTGGGTCAGTATTGACTGTATGCACTTTTCTGTTATGTAAAAAACACATTGAAATTGTTTTGTTGTTTTGCAGTTATCCTGCAGCCATGGGGTGACACAGAGCAGCTGCCTAGTTATCAACTTCTTAGCATGATGAGGAGTTTCTGCTGTTACATAAATTATGATGCTCCAGTATATGCATTCACGTGGCACCCAATCTCATATATAATCATTCATATGTCATATAGAGGAGCAAAGGGCCCAATAATAAGGTGTTCCTTGTGGAATTTCACATAATTAATATTAAAGGGGACCTAAAGGTGCCTTTTCAGTTTTTTTTCATTTCCTACATCCCTTTTCTGTATTGAAAAGTTAAATGGTCACACCAACAGAAGTTCCTCTCTCCCACAGAAAACACTGCTTGTGAATGCCTCGTCAGTAGCCTTGCCTTTAATTTAGTGACTTTGTGACATCACACCATCATCACCATGTCACACATTTGCATAATGTACGCCTAGCGGCTAGTTTGGCACATAAGGAGTTAATTTAGCACAGCTGCTTTGGTCTTCTTGTCAGTGGTTCTGGGTCAGTCGTGTGTGAGCTGACCAATCAGAGCAGACTGGGTAATCAAAAGGGTGGTCTTAAAGAGACAGGAGCTAAAACAGTGTTTCAACCTGAGGAGGAACACTGTTGAGAAAACTGATGTGTTTTTAAGCACTAAAGCATGTAAAATCCAGCCTACTGAAAAAAATAAGATGCTTCAGTTTATTGAGTACAGTATTCAAGGCTTTTTAAAAGAATAAAATACTGCTCCCACTACCTTCACATGACTTCCACACTTCTTTCAAGACCAATACCCTTTTTGTACAGGAAAAAAGAAAAAAACAACAACTTTGGGGTATCTATGGCTCAGGTGGTCGAGCAGGTTGTAAATTGTTGGGTTGTTACTGTAGTTCACATATCGAAGTGTCCTTGAGCAAGACAGTAGGCAGGGCAGCACCTCATACAGCAGCTCGGCTGTCATGGCTGTGTTTGTGTGTACAGTAAGTTATATAAAGTGCTTTGTCTTGTTTAGATCAGAAACTGCTGTATAAATGCAATTGATCTACCATTTACTTATTTATTGATCAGAGATTATTATATGTCAAATGTTTATCACCTTCTCCAAAAACAACTTAAACCAGAGAATGATTGGCAGAAACTCACGCACTATGAATTCATATGCAGGAGTGTGGACTAGCCTCCTGACCACGGTCGCTCTCCGATTTCGAATCGTGGTCCGGCCAGGCATCATTAATTTGTGTCGGACGCTCAATTGGTTTACGCACACCCCGGTTCACCAGTCAGAGGGCTTCTTCCACCTCCTTTGGAATGTAAATGTGATGTGTTGGCACAGCAGAGAACAAAGGTGAGAGAATCGCGTCTGCTCAGGTAATCCTGCTGGTGTCAAAAAGGCTCAGCTTTTATTTTCTAAAGGCTAGAGGGAGAGAGATGGACAGACTGACATCCTCACTGGGAGCAAAGACGGGGCAGACAGACAGACCGGCAGGTAGTTAGGATCATCGTTAGAGAGGCATGCAGACAGTCAGACGGAGGCACAGACTGAAGCAGATGAGTGGAATATTAAAATCTTCACAACAACAAAGACGGATAGTAATATTTGCATGTAAGAGTGGGGTGATAGGTGAGGACAGACGACAGAGAAATAGGAGAGATGGCACAAAACAAAAATATGCAAAAGAGGAAGGTAAAAAGGGGAAGAAATGCAGTATGTAGCACTGACTAGACTTAATTACATCTATTGCTCAGCTCGAAAAAGATCTAATTCATGTTTCTAACATCAGCTACATTAATTAGAAGCAATATCTGAGCTATTGTGCCCTTCCCCAGTGTCATTCAGCCTTCATTACAGCCACTTTGATACTGAAATGAAACAGCCTTCAGCCGGATTGTGGCCATTATATCATAGAGGCTTTCTGCTATTCAGCCAAAATTACACAGTCAAGTTCCTTTTGGGCTTAGCTTGCTCTGTCTGGGTGGGTGATTTGTAATTTTGAATGTATAAGTATCTGTAGGAGCGTTTCAGCATGGGAATGTGCATATTCGAGGTTCTATGCTGATGTGTGATAGCTAATTTGTTGACGTCTTTCCATCCAGATCTGATTATGCGGTCAGTGCCAGCAACCCTTTCATGTTTGTGTGTGTGATTGCATGTAAGTGAACGGACACAAGGCGAAGCATTAAAGGACTAAAAAGACAGCCATTTAAAGCCAGAGAGAGAGGGGCCTCAGGCTGACGCAAATTAAAACACATTAGCGATGACAAAGACACACACGAGGACACACACAGCACAGAGAGGCTTACAAATCCACATGCACA
Organism: Pagrus pagrus; assembly: GCF_965226575.1. NCBI lineage: Eukaryota > Metazoa > Chordata > Actinopteri > Spariformes > Sparidae > Pagrus > Pagrus pagrus. The sequence goes on along the minus strand of NC_140188.1, from coordinate 21,351,360 downwards.
TTGCCACTCATTGACAATTACAAGGAGATAAACACACATTAATACACTTGTTTCTGAGGAAAACTCACATTAGCCTCTGCGTCATTGAACTCAGTGTTCCAGACAGTTTAAGGCTGGAGCTGTAAGTGATACTTAGAGGTTGAGCTAAAGAAAGAAGCCTTCAGTGAAAATACACAATGTAGTGATGTATATCCGCTTAGTCTACATCTAAAGATATCTGAGTGCTTTTTTATCCTTAACCTTGTTAAAATACTTCACTCGTCACAGTTCAGACTTTTGTTGTATGTATATACAGTGCTTTTAGCATTTTTGATCATTTTGAAAATCACATAGGGGTTTTTAACTGGCGAGGTTAGCTTCTCAGCTAGCCTAGCTGGCTGCTGAAATAAAGAAAGGCTTTCGTAACTGCAGATACAGCTGGGCAAATACAATTTAAATCCCTCATCCAGCAATGAGGTCGGGGCTTTACTGACCACTTTCACAAGACAATGTACATCAGTCACTTACAGCTCTCCCATGCACCCTGTGTAAAAAAAAAGCCATAGCGACCTAACGTAAGCATGTGGCTAGCCAGCGTCCCTAAGGGTTATTTATCTATCGAAAATGTTAAAGACACTATACACAAAAACGGACAGTAAACTATTAACAATATATACAAAATGAACTGTGAAAAGGGAAAAGTTTAACTAAGTTGCGGATGAAAAAGCACTGTAGACGTAGACTGTAGAGTTGGCACAGGAAGACAAAAAGGACACGCGGTTTGTAAAGTGGATATACGTCACACTACATTGTACAAGTAGAGAATACAGCTGTTTTTCTGATAGGCTACACGTGCATGCTCTACCCTAAATGTGTGTATTTACAGTATTTTCATTGCATTAAAAGCAATCAATCAACAACAGGCAGTTTGCGCACACCATTTTGAAATTTGTAGGTAGATCTGTGTGAAGCATCATGTTTTTTATCGTTTCCTCCAATTGATTTTAAAGCATCACCCTTTCATCTGCACAAACCTCGGCATCCTTTTTCGGCTTGTTTTTAATATACCCTGCTTATTTCTGGTTGGTACTTTGCTCGTGTTTACTCTCGTCTAAACCAGAAAAGATACAACACAGCATCTGGGCTTTTATGTAATAGTGGTTATAATATGCCTGCTAAGTGATTTCAAATTCTGCAGAGTGAAACAAGACCGGAGATCAGCAGCCATTTAGGTTTGGCTTTTGTTTTATGGTTATTCACTATAATAGAAAGGAATGTGTGCAGTGCAGTGAGACTAATATGCAGTTCTTTTGAATTGGAGTCATAACAGTCAGGCTCAGTGCAACTGCTGCATGTGAATTATTTATGGAAGCTGGAATTTCCACCACTGTTATAAAATGCTGCATAAAAAAGTCCTTTTTTTATTTGACGTAGATGCTTGAATTTGATTGGAGAATCCTCCTAAACTGTAAAGTGTACCAAGTATAGTGCTGCTAATTTCATAATTGATGAGCCGTGGTGCCTCTGCTCAATATGTCCGCACGCGCGCGCGCACACACACACACACACACACACACACACACACACACACACACACACACACACACACACACACACACACACACACACACACACACACACCTTCCATTCCTCTCCCTTTACTTATCTGTTCTAATGGGTGACACCATTAATCCACTTTTCTTCACACACTACTTCCTCCACTTCCTCGTCTTTTATCCTCCTTTTCACTTTACTAATAATGCCTACACACCAATCTCCTATTCACAAAGAAAGAATTTAATTTCAGTATCACGGCACAGCAAGAATCTTGTATTCAGCCTTGAGGATTTTTCTTTTACCGAAATATTCTGCTCCCAAGGCACTTTAACTGTTGTTTGAAAGTTTTTAGAAGGTGTGCAGCTGCCAGTGTTGGCAATATTTACATCATTAAATATTTATTGCCTCGTATTGATATATGGTAAAACCTGTGTATCCTTGAAGGACATGTGCTGCAGCAAAACCCCATCACTTAGCAGCCCGCCGCACACAAAAAAAAAAAAATGCGTACACAATCCTCTTGTCCAACCTTTCTCCTGTGTGGATGTCACGCCACTCACTAACCAATATTCACACACCCGGCTGAAAAGAGGGAGTCGGTGAAAATTTACGACCCCATGCATCTTAAGCTTGTATGTTTATTGCCTGAAATGGCAGGATGAAATCAAATTCATTACAAGGCCCTACATCATTCTGAGCGGCCTGCCAAGGGCTTTCTGTTCACGCTGCGGTTAGCTCAGCTTCCCACCATTGAAATACTAAGAAGGCAGTAACATGGGGTATGTGCGTGTGTGTGTGTGTGTGTTTGTTTAGCACATTCATTTTCAGGCCTCCGTGTAATACAAGTGTCAGGCGAGGGCTGTTAGCAAGGGCTGCTATATATATATTTTCAGCCTGGGACTCAGAGAAATTTAGTCTCTCTGTGGTACCCGGGCTCATTAAAACATATTGCTTTTCTTGCCTGTTTCCCATTTTGGATCTAGACCTGGAGCGGCAGCAGCCAGGCTCGCTCTGATACCGGCTAAATGTGTGTAGCACATTATGAGTTATGAGATACAGCACAGTTTGGGATTAAATTTGCTGTGTTATCTTTTTTGTACACGATGCAGGCCTGGTCTCGCCTGTGATGAGGAGCTCTCACTACAAGATAGCCAGGGTGAAAAAATCTGTGTGCATCGAGCTCTCGCTTTTCTCTTCCTCCATTCCTTACCCGTCTCAGTCCATATCGCCCTCCATTCAATGCTTTCGCCTCCGTCTCCAAAACTGCACCTCCTCTCCATCCCCCTCTCCTCCTTCTATATTATATAAATCTCTCCTTCCTCCCATCTCTCTCTGCTCCAGTACTCTAGATTTTCACTCTGAACTGTGTAGAATGGGATTGTGGCTTCTGACGTATTAACAAAAAAACCCCTCCTCTTTACTTCCTCTACTCCATCTCTCCTGTCGTCACCATCCTCCTTACCAGGGATGGGCATTTTAACCTGGAAACAGACAACTTCTGCCCCACCTTGTGTTATCAAGTGGTATAATTGATGGCGCCATTGTCGCAAAGACAACTGGATCGTTTCTTTTTTCCTCTGTCGCGAATACCAACAACACAGGACAAAACATGAGTTTATTAATTCATTTAATCCAAAATGGAGACATGAAAGCAGACAGGAATCGTGCCAGGCTGCCAGCCTGGCTGGATCTCCAGTCAGCCTTAATTTTCCCAGAAGATTGTGTGCCTGTGGCAGACAAAATTGCATCATGAATGTGAGCTTTTATGGAACCAATCTAAACGCAGATGGTGTCATTATTCTATAGTCATTACCTTGTGCAATCAACATTTACTTCATAATGATATATAAACAATTGTAATCATGAGAAAATGTAAGAATTGGGTCCAAAAATCAACACCTAAGTGAAAATGCAGGTAGAGGGGTTTGGGATTGTAGCCCTGTTCTCCACTCGCTGACGGTGGAGATCACGTCATCACAAAGCTCATGCTGGTTCGGCCATCGGTTTTCTAAAACGTAGTCCAGGAGCTCGCCGAGACGTCGCCAATGCCTGTTGGCTATCTAGCAGCTTATGGTTAAGTCGCCGATGGGTTGGGGCACCAAGAACGAGCTACAGCCAATGAGAGCAGACACTGCACATCCTAACTATCCTCGCACCCAAAATCTTTTCTTTTTCATCCTTGTTTGGTCGCTATGAATCAGCACACAAATAACTTGGCCTGATTTCGACCTCTCATGGCTGTGTCATATCTCGAGTGTGTGATCTTGTAATGTGTCGTTGATAGTTTCTGGGCTGCACAGATTGTAGAGATTAGCCTTGAGGAAGCCTTCTCCTTCCACAAAGCTTGATGGGAGTATATCACCAGTCACAATTTTTATGATGAGCTGGCTAACCTTCTCCATGGATCAATAATGTGCCAACACTGTTAGCAGATGAGGTGATGAGGGATTGCCTGTATTCTGTCTCAGATGTTTAACGTTACATCGCATACTCATTCATGTAATTCATCTAATTTGTTTAAATACTTCCAAACATCACTCTTATGCCTGCTGGTCACCATTTTACCTGCAGCATTAGATCGAGTGATGTCTGACTGGACGCTGGACGAATGCTGTATGGATCTGTGCAGATATTCACAGAAAGCAGATACATCACTGCATCCTGTCCAAAAAATATAATTCAATAAAACATATTCCGCTATACATCGAAATCCTGACATCCAAATTCACTCCAGTACTCATCCCTACTCCTTACCTTTGCATCTCTCTCCTCTCGTAGCACACCATTTTTAGACTTTTCCTTCTTTCCCTCTCTGTCAGCCCCTCTTTCTTTTTTCTAGACAAGCCCCCCCTTCTCTCTGCAATAAGAGTGACAAGATAAGAGATTGCATTTCTCCGCTCAGCAGTCCGAGCCTGAAGAGGGTGTCATGTTTAAGGAGGGGAGTACCTGACATCGCACATCAAACCTTTGCAACATTTCAATGGGCTTCCTATTTCTCTCCTCCACATCTTGTCAGACATCAACCTTTTATTGACAGATTGTGGATTAGAGAGGTAGAGGGGGGAACCGTGGGCTTTCAGCAGATTGCTGCTATCTGTGTTTGCTGCTATCTACAGTGTGGAGCGCTGTGGGACAAACGCTTGAGGAGGCAATAGGATTTTCTCTGCTTGGATGACTGTGTATAAGCGATGTCAGGTTGTTGTACAGTGCCGACGCGACAGCAGTAGGTGCACGCTGAGAGTCGGGGCTGAAGGGGAAAACAAGGGGAGGAGGAGGAAGGAAACAATGTGTGATGGAAATGAAGGAAAGAAGGAAATAGAAAAAACGAAGTAGAGTAACCTCATCCAAAAATCTATTTGAAGTTAACTGGTAAGTTCCTCCGCTGGTGAAGCATGTTATATTTTAAACTCAGGTTTCTACTTGTTTCTGAGTTTTAATATAACTCCTCATCAGCAGATTGAGTTTGCTATGTTGCCATGGAAATTTAGACGCTCAATAGGAGCATAGGAGGATGACAAACAGAGGTGGACTTACCATTAGGCAAAGGTCAGCAACCTAAATACTACCAAGGGCCTTATAAAACACCAAATAAACATAAGATTTATAAATTATTATTATTATGAATAATAATTATTATTAATAATTAATTATTAATTTATGAAGGTTTTCTAAAACTCCATGCGCTAAAATGGCATCACAATACTTCATCCATAAGAAGTGTCTCGAGGAAATAATTCAGGAAGACCCTAGCAAAACAAACTCCTTGGCGGGGTGCACAAAAGACAATGAAGCCAAGTTTCCCCAGTGGCGCAGAAAAACGGAGGAAGCAGGAGGAAAACAGAAAGTTTGTGGCAAAACTACCAAAGGTGACTGCCTTATTCACGGTGGCCGCGACTGATGACAACATTACTACACAGCAGCATGAAGCAGGTGCTGCCCACTGCTGCCAGTGCCAGCCCAGGTAACGTTAGCGGTGCTGCTGCTTCGACTGGAGACGATACCGAAAGTGCCGCATTCACTCTCCGTGACTTGAAGAGAAAACGTTACAACTGGGTCTTAATAAGGATTGAAAAAGGGGGAGCGCAAAGGATGTGGAGGGCCCCCTGCCTGTGTTTGCCCCAAAATGTCTAAATCCACCCCTGATGCCAAATTTGCTTAAGGAAATTTGCATCTTTCCACCATTTCAACCAGGAGAGACAAGTGAGTGAAGCAAAGAAGATGTTTACTACAGCAGATGATGTGATAATTGAGTCTTGACAGACAGTCCTTGGTGCTTACACTCTACAGGGAGATTTCGTGATCGAGGGGCATCTCCCCTGAGCAGCAACAAGAAAATCCCTGTTGTGGTGGCGGTGGCTGATGACTCTTCTGAGACTGAAAGGCTGATGGAGATGACGAAGCTGGTGAATCTGCGAAGACTGGTAACGAGGAGGTAGAGGGGGCACCCAGAACGGCAGCATGAATGATGTTAAGGCAGAGAGAGAATCATGTATAAAACAGCAGCAAGATGATTGGCTAACAGCGCAGGCGTGTCTCTGCGCAATTGGATAGATGTGACAGCCCCAGATAATGACAGCTGTGAGTATGTGTGAGCAGTGGATGACTGGATGGTGTGAGAAATAAACTAAAGGCCCGAGCATGAAGTCTTTCGGACTGAACTTTCACTGAAAAAAGTAACTGACAAGTAACTGTAGTGAGAACTGTGGTTGAATTCTCCACTTCCTCTCTCCTGGAGTAAACTGTGCTCGCATGTCCCCAGATGCCCTGAGTGCATCAATATTACATTTGCCTCAACTGCAACTTTCGGGACAAGCTGCTTGTCTCTACTCCCATTCCACCACGGCCACACTTACATTCATACTTGAGCGAGATCGTGACGACTGAGACTGTGACAAACGCACTGCTCGGTGCCCGAATGTGTTCTTACTCTTTGCTCTCTGTCCTTTTATCCTCCCAACCAATTTCCCTCACTTCATTGCTTTCTTCTGGTGACTTCTTCATCATCCTTTCTTTCTCCAAACTCTCTTCACCCACTAGTTTCACCCTGCATTCCCTGATTTTAGATTTCCTCCCTCTCTACTCGATCCATCTCCCCCCTTGACTCCCCTCTGCACCTTCCTCTCTCCCGACAATATGTCCCCCACTCCTCCGCCCCTGTCTAGCTGTTTACCAAGCGTCCACTCTGTCATCTGCGCTGTGACTGATGCTGTACCGGCGCCATCCCTCTCCACAGTGTCACCACTCTGCCTTCAAAATTCAATCATTTAGTGAAACTGCAGTCTTGCACCATCTCTCATCTCCACCATTCTGGCTCGGCTGAGAGGCACTGTTGGCATGGCCTACTGACGCCCTGCCTAGATATTAAACAGTTTGGACACTTGAAGCATTTTAACTCTGATATGCTTTGATAGGTTTCACTGGTCTCTTGGGGATGATAGCAGTCGCAGTCCTATTTTGGGACGTGGCGGGGTAGACGACGTTTCCTCAGAGCCAAACCCAGGTTGAACTACACCGAGCCGTGACACCTGCGTCCGGATATCTATTACTTCCTGAGCTGCTGACTGTATAGCAATATGAATAGATCACAATGTATGTCGATTGAAATGGATTTGGCGAATGGCAGGATTACATAACACAGAGAGGCGAGGTAGCGAGGTTCAGTATTGACTGTGAGGGTGCGTCGTGATGCATCTTGGTCATGTCATCTGGCTCGTAGAAAGCCATTACTGTCATGGAAATGACTGGCCTCGTGTGTGTGCAGTAAAAATTGTCAAAACTGTCTTCCAGCTTGTATATCAAGGAAACAATAATTGGAGAGGAAGCGTCCGTCTTGTCCATTCATATTTCTCAAATGATTCCAAAGTCAAAGAGTCGAAGAAAGGTTAAGGCTCTCTAAATGACTAAACATTATTGTCGGAGGAGTTTAATTTCAATCTGTCGCTCTAAGTGGAGCTAAAGTTGAATGTCTTGATCACCTGGCTCTGTCGATGTGCCCACAGATATTTCTTAAAACGTCACCTTTTCCATGTTTTGGCCTTTCATGCACACGTAACCACATTTTAGGTAGCTGAAAACTGACCTTTAGGAGGACTCCTTCCAAATTTTAATCTCAACTCTGATCAACACACAAGACTAAGATGAAGTATTTCCCTATTTTGTTTTTCTCCATTTGACAAAAGGAACAATTCTGCGTGTACAGGGGCCCAAGGCAATGCAGTACAAACAAGTAATTCATCCATATCTGTCACCACAATTCCCCATAGTAGACGGGATATAAGATACGTTCCGATTGCCAAAGTCTGTCGTAGTCAAAAAATGTTTCCCTACTGTTAGAATAGTTTCCTGTGATGCCAGACACTGCATAAAAATAGGTTGGATACATGAAGAAAAAACATACAACTTAACTTAACTTTTATCAGTTCTGATGACTTTTTTTTAAATGTAAATATTTAAAATTGTTTATTTATTGTTAATGACCTCACAGCCTACTTGCATTACCTTCACAGCCCACCAGGGGGCCGCCACCCACACTTTTGGAATTACTGGTCTATATTTAGAAAGACACAAACGATATGATAGCAAAGCGAGACAAAACAGCTGTTGACCATGTTTTAATAAAAATTGCATCATCCAGGAGGTTTCTGTGAGCAGTCACGTTTCATTGCCTTTACCTTTTTTTTTTTTTGTCTTGTTTTTTAGGGAAAGCTGTCTTGGTGCCAGCCCTGGTATCAGTAACATACAGTATTTTAGAAAATAAATGTAAAAGTAAGCAAGTAGAGATTGTTCATGGTATTTTCTGTAACTAAGCAACTATCCGCAGTATAATGTATAATCTGCCTCCTGCTCACACTGTCACTCGCATGCCCAGTATGCAAGAATGGCCATGTGGTATGCATTTTCAGGTGTGTTAGTATGTGCGGAAATAATTTCTGGAAACAATGCTAAGACAGTCATCTGGAAGGAGGTCGTTTGTGTTTTAAAATCCAGTTTTCAAAACAACCTTTATATGTGTGGACTTGTTCTGGATTGTCTGCCCAACTGTCTCTTATGTCTCTTCCAGGTATATGTCTACTTTTATTGTCTTCCCCGCACTGTGATTCTCAACCAACCTGCCCACCAGGCTCTCTCTCTCTCTCTCTCTCTCTCTTTCGTATTTTCTTTCCACACTTTTTACCCTCTGCTTCATTTGTCTCTCTCTGATGCATGTGCCAGAGTTGCACTTGCATTTTCAGTGTGTGTTTTGATGCCAGGGCACGTTAACTGTCGGCTCCCTGAGCACTGTGATTGGATCTGGCTCACAGAGTGATCCAGTGAGATGTCTCATTCCAGACATCTTGGATCGGGATCTTTGTCCTGCAGGAGTCTTTTCTCTCTTTCTGTACGAACGGTCTCCTAAAATCTTTCCTCTTGTCTGTATGTTGTATTTTTCCATATTGTTATTCCAAATGAATACTAAAGCTAAAATAATCCCTCTCAGTCATCACCAGTGATCGGTGTGTGGCAGTGTATCTGCAGCTTCCCTCCCCTCTGCTTCTATTTTCTTATAGTGCATTCACATGTTCCTCGGATGGTCCCATGTCCTGAGTCGGGATGTTATTATTGAGAATTTGGTGTGTTCTTGAGCTTTTAAATCATAATGTGGATACAACATGGATGCTACACAGAAGATGTGTTGTAAGCGACTTTCTCCCAGACTTATTGCTGCACCAATACATTACATCATTAGAGTTAATGCTATTAAACTTTTCTAAGGTCACTCTCTTTTCTAAGGTGGACAGCAACTAATGGTTACAACCCAGCATCATATTACAAATTACATGTGACCAAAAATTGGTATGCAAACTTTCCAAACATCAACCAAACATTTACTTTTATCTGTCATGATTCTGTGTTTATCACATACAAGTCATCAACCAACGTTTTTGCAGACTCTCTGAGTTGTTGTTCCAACTTGAGGGGATTTTCACATAAATTTTCCAAATGGGAAACTTATTTTTCGGATTATTCCAACACCACGTGAATGCACTATTGTTTCCTTATTATTTAGTTGTCTTTGAGACAAATTCTGGCGTTTATAAACAGCATCTGACAAATCCTGGTTGGTACGCCTTTAAGTCCTCCAAATTAAAGAATGAAATGGGTCATTCTTCCATGCCCTCTGACAACATAATTTGTTTGTGCTTTCCAAAAACTAGTAACAAATAAATCTCTTACATGATGTGACAACACTTTGGTGACGTTTGGTTAGGTTTAGGGAAATATCTTGTCATATCGAGTCAATTTTATTTATACAGCCCAGGATCACGAATCACAGTTTGACTGAAGGGGCTTTACAGTCTGTACAGCATACAACAACCTCTGTCCACAGACCCTTGATAAGGAAAAACTCCCCCAGAAAAACCCTCCAGCAGGAAGAAAAATGTAAGATACTTCAGAAAGAGCAACAGAAGAGTCCTTCTCCCAGGACATTGTCATTTTCAGCAAAAACAACAATATACATTTGGTGGCAAAAGTACAGACCTATGTAGATTGTAAAACATAAGTGAATAGTGTGGATAAAGGAGGACATCGTGCAGCTTCGGGTGTCACCAGATATCTGAACTTTATGACCTCCTCTCCACTGTTCTGACCTGGAAGGGCAGGCCACACAAACACAGAAGTGGCAGCACAACATTGTCACAGATAGGAGAAACAGACCAACACACAGAGGAAGAGAGAGACATGAAACACGCAAACTAGGGAGAGAAGAGGAGAGGCTGAAACTCCGGGGGGACGATGATCCAGACCCAAGTATCTGGATGAAAAAAAAAAAAAGACCTTCGGGTGGTTGGCTGGATGACCATCTCCCTTACAGTTTCCTTTTCCATCTTCAATTAGTTTATCCTAACTCAGGGGCATCTTTAGAGGCAGCAGATCAAGAAATGCTGTTTTTAAGATAATGCAATTTTAATTAATTTTAAAGGAACTGAATATGGCCTATTTTGTTTATCTGTGATTTTAGTTTTTTTTCCATCTGAACGCATTATTATGATCAGAACTGTATTTTCCTTTATTTCTGAAGACAAAATTCACACACAAAAAATTGCAGATTGATAACTTAACTATACCTTTAAGGCAGAAACTGCCTTCTCCCAATCCTCTACTAACACCCTCTCTTCATTAGTACATCTGTACATCTGCAAAGCCAGAAATAACAGTGAGTGTAAAGGTGTTAACAGAAGCACGCAGAGCCACATAGTTAACCCGTTCTGTTCATTCTGTATAAAGATATTGCCAATGTCCTCATCATATTCAGACTTTCTTTTCTTTTTTCACCCCATCATGCAGGTCGTATCCCCAGGTACACTTTTAAGAGATCGCTTGAAATTAGCTCATAATATTGTAATGATTAGTAGTTGTGGACCTGAAATCAGTCCCATAAAATTTTTAAGACTGACAAGCTCTCTGAGTGAAATTAAGTGGAATAATGTTTTATCTTCCTGAAATACCCGACTGGCTTTTTGTCCTTTTAAAGCGTACGGTAGGTCTGGGATGCTAGAAATCACTGCTGAGCCTTCTGGAGGTGTCATGGGTCTAATTCAACGAAACATCTGTGAAGGGAGGTGCCAGCTTGATAACCCCGGCGAGCGAGAGCTCGAGTGTGTGACTCGCACACTCGACACTGTAACATTCAGATAAGGTGTCGGGTGAATACTGCTGCCTTTCTGGTGGTCCTGTGGATTTATTATTGTACAGCGTGATGTCCTCTGTGGTCACCAGTTAGATGTCTGAATTAGGATTCTGTATGTAAATGTTGTCCTCGGATGATTGCGTAAAGGATTACAACCTTAAATCCTGTGTATCCTATGTATTGCGGCTTTTCCTAAATGAAGGACAAAGTGAAATATTTTACATTTACAGATAACTTTCTCATCCTAATGTCATCGAGAGACAGCTCCATTGTTTAATATATTCACTGCAAGTGTGAAGTCTTTGTTTTTTTAGATGCGTCAAATTGATTCTCTTAAGTTTTGGATTGTCGGCACAACACAAAGTATCTTAGCTGCTCAAAAAAATCAGCCTTGGCTCTGCCTTTCACAACCTTTTTAACAACATCACAGGGGAAATTTACATGTAGCAGGTGTTCATACACAGAATAATGTACAATATATAATAGGAGCAACAGAGGAGCATCAGTTTGGATTCAGGCATTTAAATGCAAGCAGGCAGCATAAAAAAGGGATGTGAGGGCACAACAGCACTACTGAGCCCCCTGAATGACTAACAACCTGCCGAATATGTAGCAAAATGAAGTCGGCATATTTTTAAGCATTTTGCAGCAGAGTTTTGAGTGCATTCTCAGTCTCGGCATTTTAAAATGTTAGGTTTTGATCTCACCCTACTGTTTGAGTGATTACAGTTTGTTGTTGTTGGGGTTACAAGACACCATCACATTATGAAAACATACATTGTTTTCAGCATTTCGGCAGCAAAAAAACAAAACAAAAAAGGCCCTGAGGCCCAACAGTCCCCTTGATACCCCTGCATCACTCTAAATTTTAAACTGCCCATAACTAACTTAACTTTAACAGATCTCTAACAAACCACTGGGACAACAACACACTGCAGGTGGTATCATAATCTATTTTGTGTTGCGGAAGAAATTTTAGATTTCTATTTGGATCCGCATCAAATTGGACTCACTCACAAACACCATCCACCTAAATAGGCCTGAAATTTGTATTCCTTAAGGAATAAACAAAAAAAGTGAAAAAAACCCCCAAAAAACCTCATAATGTCTGAAATCATCTCATCTCTCCTCTTCGGCACTGCTGTCCTTCCTTCTCCTCTTGTTCGTATTTTCCTCGATTCCAGCAAAAGTCTTCATCCTCTCCTATTTTTCTATCCTCTGGACCTTCTACCCCACTCTGAGGTGTTAATATGAGTCACTGAGGGAATGCCTGTGAGCACAGTCAGAACCAGAGACAGGTTAGACATAAAAATTGTGATATGAGCCAGGTGTCAAGAGTGACCCGTGATTGCCAGGTTCAAAAATAGCCCGAAACGACAACGCATGTGGTACACGTATGACGTGATGAGCGCACACATCTTGTGAGGAGATCGTATTTCTTTGATAGCAGAAACACAGGAGTGCCTTCTGCGTCCCGCTGGCTGTAACAGATGGCTTTAAACATGACGTCTTGCTGCGTGTGTGTAGCATGTTTCCTCTCAGCTGGCCTTTTTTTTCCACTCATCGCCTTGGCGTGTGTTCGCTGCGGGCCTGTCACCTTCAACATGACTCATGCAGAGATGCGGAAGGGAGGGCCTGTTAAAAGTGACTCGGCCTGAGTCTAATCAGATCTGGGGCAGGGTTCAAAAGTTGAAGGGTTAAAGGTCAAAAGATTAGAGTGTGGGGGTCAGAGAGTGACAGGTCATATTATGTTACATGCGGCAGACCATTATAGCGAACATGGATGATGTCTCTCTCTCTCTCTTCGTGTGTATGTGTGTGTGTGTGTGTGCATTTAGAAAGCAGCCATAAATTCAGCTTCTTTCTAGAGTGACTGAAATCTTTAGTGAGTGTATTTAGTGTGAGGCTCAGTATGAGTTTACTTGAGCATCAATCTTATTTCTGAAAGGACTTTACCTGCGACACTGTTCATTTGCATGTGTGTCTGTCTGAGTGTGTGTGTGTGCGTTAGCAGGCCGGGCACGTTAGTGGGTAAACAAATCAAGGGAGACTCAGGTCTCTCCCTTGTCGTAAATCAGATTGAAAGTGCTTAGTCACCCACACATACACACACACTCATACACACACTCATCAGCTGCTCAGTGAATCGGGTGGCAACAAGCTGTTCTTGGACCCAAATCAACAATGATTGGATGTAGCATTGCTTTTTAGAAATCATAGCGTGTGTGTTGATTGGGCAGGTGGGGGCATGGGTGTGTTTGTAAGTTTTTGAAAGTTCAAGAAAAAGAAATGATTGTGACATGTTCGAATGTCTTCCGATGTGACTGAAAATGTAAAATAAGTTAAAAAAGATGAAACAAGGAGCTCGGCAGCTGTCGTTCACAACACGTGTCACCTCTCATCAATCTTAGTCGGTCTCTCCTCACCTCACCCAGTCTTCATAATGCATGGGTAAATATGGCCCGCCATTGTAGCGCCGTTATCAAGGTCCTTGTCAGGCATCGCTTCTAAGACGGGGAAACTTTTAAACTGAACGATCACCTGGCCTAGAAAAACTTTTTTTTAGGGCACATTTGTACACACACACACACACAAAACACACCGTTAGGCTGACACAGGCACAAAGGTTTGCATAAGCTCTGCTTTATACCTGCTTAAAAACTTAAATCAAATCAGTGATGAAACACAATAGCAAGATTGAACTGAGAGGGTGAAAGGTTTGATAGGGACGGTGGAGAGGTAATGAAAAGGGCAAGAAAAGACAGGATATGGCGCCTCTGAGACGAGCAGATGAAGATGAAGATGATAACGGAAAAGTGATGCAACTAACCATTATTATACCACCAGTTATTTTCAGGAAGAATTGATTAATTGTTTGGACCAGAAAATGTCCAAAACTGTGTGTGGTAGTTATGACCCCCCCAGTGCACACTAGTTTGCTTGGCCCTGGCCCTAAGAAGCTGTGACAAGCAAACGTTTGACACTTTTGCCTGAAAAATGAGTGAAACAATTAATGAATTATCAAAATAATGGGAATTAATAGTCTTTCAGTCGACTAACCGATTCATTGACTACTTGTTGCAGCCCTGTAACAGAAGGAAATTAAGAACAATAGAGAGCATTTCATATCTGGTCTCTCGACGTCTCCATTTTGATCAGCATCTATCCTTGAAATATGTTGTTAACAGTCAGATTATAGACAATCCCACTGCTGATATTTACTTATAAAAATGTCTTAAAACACTTAAAACCTTTATAATGTTTTGTTCTTGCAATACAAACGTGTCAGCTTGCAGATGAAAGTGCTACGTCCTGAAGCATCTGAACTCTTCGTAGCAGTCTGCTGATGCGGAGCTGTCCATGGTGCTGATCTGCCTCGACACTGGTGCACAACAGCTTTCTGCCTTAGATTTTGACTACTCCACACTGTGCAACACAAAGAAAGTAGACGCTGCAAGTCACATGAAAGTCTGAGATCCGCGGATGAAATACACTCTCACTGAATATTCATGACAATACATCAACTCAGAGCTATTCCCCGTCTCTTTGGGGTTACCGAAGCGAAAGGGAAACACAGTTACAAAGTTCAACTGGAGTTCAAACAGGTTTTGACTTCCCGCTCAGAGCAAAATCCATGTCGGAAAGAGCCAGAGGTTTCTTCGGGGCGTTCGCACGGGAGCGATGCTTTAAAAATCCTGGCTCTGTTTAGTTACGTTCTGAGCAGCTGCAGTCTCACCTCTTTAGTCTGAGGTACTGTGCCCTAATAAAGTCAGTAGACGACTGAGGCGGCTTTGCTCTCAAAAGTGTGTGTGTGTGTGTTTGTTTGAGCCAGTGAGTTTGTGCTCAGGCATACATCTGTGTGACTGTGTTTGTGTGTGTGTTTGTGTGTGTATAACTTCCCTCCTCCACGACTCTGCTTGGTATCACTGCTGTGAAAATGAGACCCCGCTTCCCATTCAGCCATGCCCAGTTAAATAAAGGGGTAGGCAACTAGCTATCAACTGCTCGCATGACTGAGTGTCGCAAATAGTGGCAACACGCTGTCACTCAACCCCGCGGCTTTGAATTGCACCACCGAGGCCTCTACAACTCCCAGCTTACCCGTCATTTGTTGCAGCGATGAATAGATGATAGAGGGAACGTTCAAGAGGAGCAGCGGGGTTGTGAACCTGGCGTGGGAGGGAGGGCAGGCAGGGGAGTGTAAAAGAGGGGAGGAGAGGTGCGTTCAGAGCGAGAGCATGAATGAGAGTAAATGAGAGCAGGCAGATAACAAAAGGCTGCGAAATAACAGACGGTTGAGAGAAAAGTGAGGGGGAAAAAAAACCTGCACGAGGTGAGGGAATTAAGCGGGAACACTGAGAGTGGTCCGTGCAGGATGAAAAATGCTTTGGCTTCTTCTGTCTTGAGGCTATACGTCAATCAAACCGTACGTGTCATTCATCCCGCCCAAGCCTCTTTTCTATGAGACAAGTGCCACATCTGTACGTAGGCTTCCAGCTGGGCATGTGCACTGTGTAAAGATGAAGGTGAATCAATTAATTGTGTGTAACGTCCGGACAATAGAAGAACACCTGCTGACGGAAATGTAACAGGGAGCAGACAGAAGGAATGAGAGCGAGTGGCTAGAGAAGGAGCTACAGCGGGTTATAGATAAATCGAGAGAGGTGTGTTTATGTGTGTGTGTGTGTGTGTGTGTGTGTGCGTGTGAATGCTCTTAAAAGTAGATTTAAAGCTGTATTTCTGTAACAGCAAATCTCTGCCCTGGGAAACATTTTCAACACTACTAGCTGTCTGTAGAGAAGTGTGTGTGTGTGTGTGTGTGCTGTGTGTAGACTTTGTAGGGCCAGAGTGACCAATTAGAGACCCTCCATGAAACTGTTTGGAGAGTTTGGGATGATGCAAATTTGTTACACACAAATCCATCGGTACACGGCAACATACGTCTGGACTCCTCTTAGGACTGTAAACAAGTCTTAGTTTGTTTCTGCACACTGCACGCTCTTCTGGGCTCTGGTATAGTAGATCATTAAAGACATTCTCAGGCACCATCTCTACATACACACCACACTAGAAGCTGTTGGCTTCCTGAAGAAATTTCACAATCAGCAGACACATTTATTAGTAGTTTAGCTTTTGAAATTGTGCTAAAATCACGTCTGCCACGACGAAAGCCTGTGGCTGGTTTGTTTGCTTTCAAACCACAAAGGGTTGACAAGGGTCGATCGGAAGCGAGCCGAGACCACCCTTTCTTGGCGATCTCGGTCCATTTGTTTTGTCTCGCATCCAAGTGCAATTGCTGTGCTCACACGTGCCCAAACCAAAGCTCTTTGGTTTTGCAACATCTCATGTAAGATTTTTATTTTAAAACATTCAAAAATTAATTTGAATTATCAACAGAATGTAAAGAAATAACAATTTTGACATTATGTCAAAGGCGTCTCTGTATATCTCCTGAAGTTAGCATGCTAACCAGCTAGCACCAAGCCTGAAAACCTTTTTCACCCAGCAGTCCAAAGCTCTTGTGCTAGTGGTGTAAACACCAACACTCCCGTGGTAGTGTGGCTAGCTGTATGGCTAACTGTGCTTAGAGCCTAAAAGTAGCTCACAGTTAGCAACAGTTACACTGATGATATGCTGCCACTATTTGTCATGAGGATGAATTGTACAGATGTGCATTCTTACATATTAAACCTTTAAAGTCCTTTTTGGAAAACAAATCAAAACAAAGTTATGTCCATTTTAGGGTTGCGACAGTATGAGATTTTCACAGTACAATAACCATTTAATAAAATATCAAGGTTTAACAGTATCCTGGGTGATATTACAGAATTTTTATTGTCATTATCAGTCAGGACGTCCTTTAAAGGAATGGAAACAGAAGTGCAAAGGACTTTTTTGGTTAAAAAAAACATGTTATTGTCATTTCAAAACACTTGTACAGTAGAATTCAATACCTTAGATATAAAACTATAGACCTCTAATGCTAGAGTGCACCTTAAAACCTGTATACCGCTGCAACCCAGTCCATTTCTTGAGTATCTGCATGAATGAAGCGCTTCAACATTAGTTCATTACAATTGATGCTATATTGGTACTGGTTGCATGAGCTACAAAGCTAATGAATCCTTGGTGTGAGGGTGTGTGTGTACAAATTGACTTGGCTAACAGGTTAGTTGGCAAGCGTCTTATCCTCATGAAGCTGTAATTTTAGACAGGGTAGGGGCATTGTATGTGTATGTGTGTGTGTATGTGTGTGTGTAAGAGTTCGACAGACGCAGTATGATTAGGCTGCAGTCTCTGCTAGCTGTTTATCCCCATTACTGCTGCCAAGGAGCTTACCAGCTAAATTGGGCAAATTCTGGTCCCCTAAACAAATTATTCGCTCTATTTGAGGAGGGAAATCAAATTAAGAAATTAGCACAGATCCAGCACTGTACCCAAGCCAGTAATACTATTAGTTCTTAGTTTAGATTTCCTTGTATTTCCATCGATTAAGAGCAGGGATGCTGTTTGGATGCTGATGCATATGGATCACCTTTACCTTGCCAACTGTAAGCGCACTCGTAGGTTTTGATTAAATCTTTGTTTAGAGTCTTGTTGAGTATAAAGTGGGCCAAGTGCGTCTTGCTTTTTGTTCTCCAGCTAATGTTCTCAAAGGCTAATTGTTTGGGAAACCCTGCATCACGTATGCAGGAGAGATGCAGTGTGGCTGAATCCTTACAACGCCTCTGCAAGTCTGGAGCTGTGATTTCAAAGGAACACTTCCAGACACATTGACTGCTTATAATAGTTTAAAGCACATAAATTGAAAATGGTTTTTAGAATAAAATCAGATATTGCCATAAGTGCTTGTCTTTGATTTAGGCGTTGCAGTCTGATTACATGGGTTTCACGTTATCTCACTATTAAGTCCACTGCGAACCCTCTAAAGTGTAAGTTTAAATAAAGTCCACAGTGTTTGCACAAGCCTCCACATGCAGGTCCTGCAGGTGAAGCGATTTTGGCCCTGGCATTTGGTTGTTCCACACATTACTGCAGACCTTTTGAGCAAGAGAAGAATGAAAGTAATAGGGAATAAAAGGGCGGAGGGAGGGCTGGAACAGAGACGGCAGGAAAGAGGAGAACATTAAAAGGAAGAGCGGTGAAGGTGGGCGAGCGCGAGGGGAAAAAAAAAAAAGAGGTGATGCAACAAATGAAATGACTCGATCAGAGTGCGAAAAAAGAGGTGCTCAGACAAGGGGGAGAGAGTGAGAGGAGAGAAATCACCGGCCATACGTCATCCGCCTCTCTCTCTTCCCGTTCATTCCTCCTCTCCCCCTGCTTACATTTAAACTACCATCTCCAGCCATCTCTCTTCTTGCTGTCGCCCTCCCTGTTTCTCCCAGTGCACTCTCACCTGAGCAAGATTAATCGTTCCAGTCGAATCACATTACCTCCCAGCCCAACTTCAAACTCCCTGTACACACACACACACACACACACACACACACACACACACACACACACACACACACACACTGAGATGGAGAAAGAACAGACCTGTGAGCCAGAGGCTGGAGGATGGAGATGGAGGATGGAGGGTGGGGGTATTGAGGGAGTTGAATGCATGGATGGTCTGCTCATTAAACTCATCACATTATTTTAGCCCTGTGCTTTATTACACTTAACTGGGACACTAGGCACTCAGTCAAACACACACACACACGCTCACACACATTGCTGCGCGCACATCTATCCCGAACTGCAGGCTCGCCATAATGTGTTTATGACGTAGCATGTTTAATTTGAGGAAGAGGATGATTCATGACCCCCAGTGACAACGCTTCATCATCCCGCAGCACCTATGACATAAAGAGGGGTTGTGCAGGGCGGGAAAACTGCTGTTAATGGGATGCTAATCATCTCATAACCTGGAAAATGGGCTAACAGGCACAACCCCTCATGCAAATGTGTTTGTGTGTTCGCGTGTGCATGTTTATTAATGTCTACGTGCATTTTGCACTTTTGGTGGGTGCGGCGTCCACATTCGCGCGCTCTTTGTGTGTGAGGGTGAATATTGATCAATCACTGTGTGCTCCATCACCCTGCCAAGCATAATAAGGAAGAATGGGACACTGAGCAGGTGCTGTCCATCCACTGACTTATAAAACATATGCACCGGAGTAAACACCTCAATCACTGCAAAGGGGGAAGGCTGGGCGAATTAATAACATTTACATGCTACCGTAAAGGGATAACACAAGCTTAGTTTTTATGCATACGACCTCTTAAAGGTATTTAAGATACAGTCGGCCTTTTTTTTTAAAGGAGCAGTGAATAAATCCAGGAATAATCTCTTTACGGGAAGAGGAAAATCAATGTGTGGGCTAAATGGGGTCAGAGTAGCCACGAGTGAACAAGGTAAGACTTTAATGTGAATGAGTGTGGCAGCAGGCTACATTTAGCTTTTACACTACTGAAAACAAATGCTAATGATTTCATGTATTCTTTCCTTTAGCTGCATGAAGACCTGAATAAGAAAAGTGTGAAAACAAGGCCAGTTTTACATGTTGAAACATGCGCAGTGATATATATTCTCTCTTACTGTCCATCCCGAAACAGAGTTGCATCTTGCATCCACGCCGGTGCACTTGGTGGTGAGTGTTTTGTTTTGAGCTGCTGGAAGCTCCACATTTCTGAGGTTTACATCAGACACATCAGGACCATTCAGATAAGCTGCCAATCATTGATAATTATTCAGCGCTGACTTACAGGCAGGTTGTGAAGAACACGCTCATTTTGCTGCAAATACAGCCTGACCACTCTATTATTTTATATGCACTAAAATAATGTAAATGAATATAAGGTACACAGGTATGAAGCAATACATAGAACAACACATTCTGGGTATTGGAGGGAGTATCCGTCAAATCAGAGCGTTGGAGAAACTGTGGCTTCTATTATGAGAATCCTGCAAATTCAACAAGCAGTTGAGGTCAACATGCATCACCTTGTGTACATCACCACCTGAACTTTCAGTGGAAAAAGGCAGGGAGCATACCTGCCCACATCAGGCTGTTAAAAAGAGGGAGATTTTCTGTGGTGTCGGCAAATGCCAATAAAGGGGCTGATCACTCACCAAGCTGAGTGACATTTGGAAGCATACTTCTTCTTCTCGGGATCCGTTTCATCCACTTTCAGCCGCAAACTGAGCAGACTAGAGGGCTTAAGTGAGCGCAAGGAAGAGTTACATACGTTCGGCAGGGTTGTTTCCACACGCTCACCTCTACCTCTAGGTTGGATGATCCATATCGTACACAGAAACTGATAAACACACATTTGCTAACACTATAAAATTGGGAGATTAACAGGAGAAATAGCCAATCCTGTGTGTTTCAAAGACCAACTTATAGAATCAGAAACCAAGAGCTGGAATATCTGAAACAGTGGAATAACCTGTACTTGTATAGGTATGTGCATATGGCATGTATATACAGGACATATTTGTCTTTCTCTTTCTTCACTATGAAGAATATTATCCATTCAAGTCTCACTCTGCTGTGTACAGGGTGATGCTGGTCAGGTGTCAAGATGTTCCTGTGTGTGTGTGTGTGTGTGTGTAATAAGTAGTAAGATGGAGACACTAAGCGCTACCCTCAGAGTCCGATGGCCAAGTGGTTTTATCTCACAAATGTTTGGTCATTTCTCCTTTCTAATTCCATCTGATTCCTTTCTTTCAATATTATCCATCAGCATTCATTTTTTAATAAATTGTTTCTCCTTTTACAGCTGCCATTGTTTCTCTTCACCTCCCTGCAGCACAAACATGTTTCTCTCTAACTCCCCCCCCTCTCCTTCCCTGTATTCCACCTGTGACATGACTGTCCATCTCTGCTCAGAGTCTCATAACCCTGTCAATCAATCACTGGTAATATAGTTTTATATGACATGTGTCCCTGTGTCATTGGCCTCTGATAGACAGGGCTACACCCACCATGGGCACTTTGCAAAATGAACAGGCCCCTCTGGATGGAAATAGTTAATAATACATAAATCAGAGAGATGATGGTATTGCCTGCCGTAATCTCTTCGTGTGCGCACGCGCACTGTAGCGCAGTAAACCAAGATGCTCTGTGGAAAGGCCTCACGCTGGATGTGCAGCTTTTTTTATATTAAACTTTATGTTTATTACAAGATGGGTCTCATGTTTGTAGTCATTGCCACCTCTCATTATAAGATCGTACCGAACAAGTTAATTGCTGTGATCTGCCAACATGTAAAAGAATTCCAACGGTGAAAGAAACACAGGCAGTCAGATGATCAGACATTTCGAAACGTCTTTAAAAAATCCAGAAAGTTCTTTGTCGTTTCCGCCACTCGGGGTCTTTTAATTAAACCAATGAAAACAAAAGACTTGATGATGTCATGAAGTAGCCTGGGGTCAGGGGAGTCGTGTCGTCAGCCACCACTGCAGATGAAAAATCTATCAGGCTGAAATGTTCACAGACGAGGTGATGTATTAAAGTGTTACCCGCGTTACGTTTAGTCAAATCCGCAGACTTGCTTCCTCACTCTCTGACATGTCATCTAATGTTTCACCAGAAGCTATAGTGACAGGCAACCAAAGAAAACACATCTTAAATCAGTAAAGTTGAAAACTGATTTCTCTGGGTTTGAACATTGCTGGAAACATTTGGGAGAAGGAAAGTACACAACTCAACAAAACATATAACAAACATTTCATTACATTTCAGTAGTTTTTCAAGCCAAAATACAAAACATTCACTGACACCAGCTTGTCGAGGATTTGCTGCTTTTTTGTGGTTTACATGACTGTAAATTTAATATCTTTGGGTTTTTGCCTGTTGGCGGAAGAAACAAAGCAATGAGGGACATCTTGGGTCTTAACTACTTTTATAGAAAAAACAATTAATTAATTAATAATATAATCTTCAAATTAATAGTTAATACTATACATGTTGTTTCTAGGAGACAGGAACAAGAGAAAAATATCCTTTAAATGTTTTTTTATAATTATTTTTAATAATTATTATTATTATTATTATTATTATTATTATTTTGCCACTGTGCACCTGCGCTCTGTGCAAAGACTATTTTGCCAATTTTCAGGCTTTTTTAGGCATCTAATGCTTTGAAAGTCTCATGTCAAGCTGACTCTAAGACCTGTTTATAGCTGACAAGTGCTGGTAATTTGCACCCAATTTAATAGGAGTCATCACTGTAACAGTGTGTGCTATTAAACTGCATACACAGGATTTAAACTCTTAACCATGGCGTCTTTATTTTTTATATCCACACATTTAAGCCAAATCTATTTTTTCAAATATTTGTTACCGTGCTGGCTTTTACTGCTTTTGACAACAGTTAAAAAAACACGACACGTTTGTGTGTTAGAGCAGTGACACACGAAATACAAGTGCTTGAACAGCCTTGAATTGCATAATACCAATGAAATGGAATGTAATTTGCAGAAAAAGCAGGAGAATCGCTCCAGATTTCCCAAAAGTCGTATCTGAATATGCATAGCATCCTGGTTTTATTATCATAACATGATGATTGCTTCCTGCACATACAACTGTAATTCTAATTCATGTATGACTGAATGGATGGTTTATGTAAACCAGCTCCTGAATTATTCATGCTATAGATGCCCGTCAAAGGCTACATTTCCTGCTGTGTGTTAGTTTTTTGCCAAAGTGCGTGCGTTAGTACGTGTTCGTGAGTGTCTGTGGTGTTGTTTAAGCACAGAAACGTGTCTGTGTGCGTGCTTGCGGAAGTGCCTGATTGACTAAACGCTTGTGTGTCTGTCGTCAAATTATTGTCATCAGCTCAGGATAGTCATTTGGGCTCGACCTCACGTAATAGGGTTTGACAGGCAGTGGCTAAGACAATAATTACAAACACACAGACAGCCTGTATCAAAGCCCGCTGACTAGAATAAAAATCATTTTAGAGCTGTTGTTACTAAAGAGAAGCAATTATCTGCACACAATACTCGACTCCGAGGATAAAAAACAGGGAGAAGCAGGAAACTTCTACTGCAATGTGGGGAAAACACTGTCCTTTGTTTAAAAGAAGGAAGGTTCATTTGTGCTGATATTAAAGGACTGAGCTGAATACATAACGATGGAGGTTCAAGGTGTGCGTTCCCCTCCCTCCCTCCCTCCCTCTGCTCCCTTATTGCATTTCCAATACTGTAGTGAGTCATCTTCTCCCCCTTTTTCTCCCACCATTCTCCTTCACCCTCTCCTCTCCTCACCTCTCCTCTCTCAGTAGATGTCACTGCAGTTCCACCGCCAGCCAGGGGAGCGAGCGGATTGCAATGCATCGTGGGACTCAGACAGCCGCAGGTGACGATAGCTGTGACGAAAGGGACCGAAGGGGAGGGGAGAGGTGTGGAAAAGATATAACGAGGGGAGGAAGAGGACAGATAAAGGGAAAGGGAGGGGAGGAGACGGCGGAGAGACTTTCGGTCTGTCCTTACAGGTACTGTCGCCCTGCACATCTAATGCCTTAAACATGTACCGCACATGTCAACACAGATGCAGGTAAAAAACTACAATAATGACCCCTAAATAAACACACGCAGTCACACACATTCCTCAGACGCAATTAACTGTCATGCCCCCATCTCCTATCAGTTAGTAATGAAGAGATAAAGTGTTGTTGCATCAGGGGAAATGTGAGTGAAGATAGAGGTGTTGTTGACTCGTCTCTGTCAAACAGATAGCAATCTGCCAGCTCTCCAGTGTTCCACCACTTCCCCTGATTGGAGCTCGATGTAATTACTTTATTCAGTGTGGGAAATGAAAAATATCACTGATCATCTTGTGACATTTCAAGTAATGTTTCACTTTGTTTGATAAGAACTCGATGTCTTCTTTGGCAGGTTGTTCGTAGGTTCAGACGTATCGACGCCGACGTGTTCGTCAGTTCTCATCGACTTCATTTATATAGTATGTCATCAAATGAGCACATCCCAGTCATTTTTTGAGGGGTCTCGGCTTTTATGTTAGTTTTAGTTGTTTTCATGGTTAGCTTTTGCTGTTAAGGCGCAAATGTGTTTGCTGAAACGTAGATTATTTAACTGCTTTTGATTCCCTGAGCAGATCCCTATCGGCGGATCCATAATTCAAATTAAAAATGAGACAATTTGACCTTTACGACCAGGACTAATGACAGATGTCTCTGTTTTTATTTGCATCTTTTTATCTGGTAATAGGACAAAAAAAACCAAACAAACAAAAAACAACCTACACTGTTGTGGTAATAATGATGAGATCACGAGACTACACAATAGTTTTGTCTTTTGGGAGGGTCACAGCCATCATTGAACTAAAGATTCCTGCCAGACTTTGTCAAGAGACATGGCAGATTACAAGATCCCAACTTCATTGCCCAGTCTGACAGTGCCAACATACATCTTACATCAGATGTAATAATGCTATAGTTAAGGGTTTGTTAGGTACAGTATAGGCACCCAAAACACTTTAAAGGTTTAGGGAAATATTTTGGTTTGGGTTAAAATGACGACCTGGGTTGAGGCTGGGGAACGGTTGTGGCCATGCTATAAAAAAAAACACGTTTTACTGACCCAACCATCCACTCTGAGCTCCTCCCTACACCTTATCACTCTTTAACAGCATCACCTGACTTCCTCTGTTGCCCTAATCATAATTACAATAGCCACTAGAGGGCTTTGTCACTTTAACATAAACAGATGTAATCTTTTGGGCCCTTGCTGAAACGATTGACGACAGTCTCTTTTAGCTGAGAAGCCGTGCAGCCTTCATTCGTCATTGGGATCGAACAAACAATATATCCATTTCACAAGGTGGAATTTATAACATTAATGATGGCTGCATTCCATTTAGGTGAGCTAGTTCCAGGGCTCTGGTACTGTGCCTGCCAACTCACTGACATGACTTACTGGGACACTTTGTTGACATCATTGGTCACACCTGTGCTGTTCTGCTTGTGTCAAAATGTCTGCCACAAAAAGTTGGGCCATTATTGGGCTGATATTATGTACATAAAACATTATTTACACTTTGCTGAACACTGCCCTCAGATTCAGGAACAATTCCATCATGCACTTTAGGTTGCTCAGTTGATCGAGCCTATTTGATGACCTTTCCTATCAGAACATAGCAGCTGCATAAATCAGATGCTATATTTAAATGTTCTAATTAATCATACTGCCACCTTTGCATCAGTGCTCAGTTTGCAACCCCCACTGCTACCAGGAGTGAAGTGCACTGTTTTTCATTACTGCTGTTTTTTGTTTTTTTTGCCACTTTTTTGCTATTCTTGTATCCCTTATGGAATAATGTTAGGCCATATATACAATGGGAATTGACATAAAAATGTATATTTAATGCTATTCACTGGTAAAATATTATCAACGCCTGTGTGACTTAATGGATGCTCTCAGCGTGGAGGAAAGAAAAGAAAAATGTATACACATTTAATTAGAAAGAAACAAAAACAATTAAAATAACTCCTTAAACGGCTGGAAAAACACAAAGCACAGCCACGACACACCACGGATTCCTGCAAAAGACAGTTAGGACAAGCCAAAAAACTGAGTGAAGCAATTTAAGGAGGGTTCATCTTCCACTTTTTCCCCAAATGGTCGGACCGAGACAGTGAAAACAATCCTTAAGTGAGCCCGATTGGCACTATACTGTCTCCGCTGATGGCAGACCATTTGTGCTTAGAGCAAAAAGGACAGCTCTTCTCCAGCAGATGTCCTGAGTAGATGAACCACATATTGCACCTCTCAAAAAAATCCAAGATAGGCTGCACATTTCTGCCCTCTGTCCAGGCCAGATTGGGGGAAAAATGTGGTGATTTACTGATAAGGTGCATATCTGAATTCATTAAAAAGTAGCAGTAGTTTCTGAGAATATGCTGGTTGGTGAACTTAGCAATGCCAGGACTCCATGGAGGAGATTGCCAGCCAAAGTCGAGCATTGGATAATACCATTGTTGGTTGCTTCTCTTCCTGCATTCTGCTCCCCATGCGTGCTAACATGAATGTGCACGGATTTCACAGTAATTCTGCTAAAACATAATTATACTGCTTGTTTATGGTGTTTTTTTAACTTTGACAAAAGCGGTCCTGGCAGAATTGAAACGGTTGTGTACAGTCCTGTGTTCTCTTTTAAAGTGCACTTTCTCTCTTGGGTAAACGCATTGTCGTCTGAGTGTTTGGACGGCACTCGCTGGATACTATTAAATCCTTTTCAAGTACCTGTCTCACCAGAGAAAGAGAGCGACACATGCGGGTGGCATTGCAGGAAAAAGCGGTGCAGGCTTGTGTGTTTGTGTGAGTCTGAGTGTGTGCATGTGTGGTTTTAAAGCATTCTTGTGAGTCACAGTTCAGGAGCAGACAAGTGGAGAGGAGCATTAAACGCCCTTTTCCCACACTAATCAGGGATTAGACAGTGTTTAAGAGCATAAGAGAGAACCATAAAACAAATGAGTGTGTGAAGGAGATGGTTGAAAACGCCTATGAGGAAATTAAATGAATGGCTGTCTGTGGTCTGGTGTTAGTCATTTCTTGATAGAGCCATTAATGTGTTGCAAGCCAGCTTTTGATTTCTCAGCCAAGCACAGTTTCTTTTGTTTTCCTCTGGCCCTTTCTTGAGCATCCCTCCCTCACATTAGCCTCCAGTATTACTGCATAAGTGCTTTGAAATTCCTGAGAAGTGTATGCGCAAGTTACTCAGTTTACTTTTTTCAGGCTCAATGATCACATACTGGATTGCTGCAGAAGTTTGACTTTGTTGAATATTAATGTAGAAAAAAAGAATTGGACTTCAGTGGCCACAACTGATTTATGTTGTTGTGTGCCAAACAAAAACTCCCTCACTCAGGCCGTGTTCAGAACCACATTAATGCAACCTCCTGTTTTATTTCAACAAGGGCAAACCATTGACAATGCGGGGGTGCTGATGCAGAGGCTTCTGTCCCAAAATGCAGGGTTTTCCAGCAAAGAAATTGTCATTTGTCTCTGCATTTGCTGCAATGCTATCCAGCGTCATCAGGCAGCCCACTGTATTCCAGGTAGATAACTTTCTAACAAGAATGAGGTGAGGCTAGAGTTTATCTTACAATCATGGAGGATAACATCCAGCAACAGCCCATGAGGAAAATTCTCTGCAGTAGTCACACGTTTTGCAAGAGCATGTGAGGCACAGTACCGTTATTCCCACGCCGGTGGACAGGATAAAATGTTGGCAGTTGAAGCAACATCATGTAGAAATTGGCATTGTGCGCAGTTTGGCGCCCCCAGCAGTTTCAGAGTGCAACACCACTGTCGTAAATACAAACGTCAGGTCTGTAACAATGTTATGTGTTGGAAACTTGTGTGTTGAAGTAAACATGTATGTAACGCTGTGATCCAACCCTCTCACTGAAGTTACATAGTGCACAAACAAGTGATCAGGGGCAGAGTGGCTGAGACAGAGACACC
Organism: Pagrus pagrus; assembly: GCF_965226575.1. NCBI lineage: Eukaryota > Metazoa > Chordata > Actinopteri > Spariformes > Sparidae > Pagrus > Pagrus pagrus. The sequence continues at coordinate 21,323,674 of NC_140188.1, read as the reverse complement.
ATTCACCCTATCACAAGACACTGTAACATCAACATGATTTTGAATTTCTTTAAATCACTGATAGGTTCACATTTGTGTGACAGTGTCTGGTTTCTTTGAGCTTCGTGACTCTTTGTCTTATCATAATTCGATCCATTGAGTTTGATTAGAAAAAGAATCACATCAGTAAATGATTTCATGATAGCAGTCTTTGCCAGAGGAAGTCTCTTATGTTTATGCTCTCAACTGGCTCAAAAACACAGAGGGCCTAAAAGGGGCCTGAAAAATCCTCAGCACAAAAATCTTCGGCCCACTGAGCAACTTTTATTGGAAGGAATGGGGCACCATCTTAAAACATTGTATGTACTTCTTTTCTGTAACTTTGAAATATTCATACCTAAAATGAAAATATCGCTAGGCACTATTTATTTAATTAATTAACATATAAATAATTCACAAAAAAAGAACAAGACAAAAACTCAACTTATCAGGGCCATCAGGACTGTGTGGGTGTTGTTTGATCAGATTTGACTGACAATAACCAATCAACCCACCAAATGTCATCAGATTCTCTTTCAAATGTCGCTCAACCCTGAGTGCATATAAGTGTGACATCCACCTGGGCCCTGCTCACTTGAAACTGATGAGAACCATTGTAACTTTCCAGAGTTGTATAACCCTTCCTCAGAGTGTTATAAACCGCTCTGCAGTGTTTTGGTGGCAGATAAAACTGTAAAACTGGGATGTTTCACTCCAACTGGCCTACCAGGATCGTATTTCATTGTCTCACCAGCACCTGAAGCAGCACGCCCCCCTCGAAAGCAGACACTGTGCTATTTTTGGTCTCATGCCTGCTAAGACTCTCACATAATATGTTTCACTTAGAATAAATCAGATTCGCTGCCATTCCGGTGGCATCGCAGCTACTGCAAAACTTTGTTGCAGTATTTTCCACAACTGATAACACGACACATCTTGGAGAAAAAAGTGATACCATGTTTGTTACATGTGCTTAAACGGAGACTTGATGAGAGGTGAGAAACAAGGTGTGAGGGGTAAATGAGAGATGCAGGGTGAAGGGAAGGTGTGACAGAGAGAGAGAGAGAGAAAGAGAGAGAGAGAGATACAGGCAGAATGAAAGGGAGAGAAAGAGATCGAGTGGAGGGAGGCAAGGAAGGCAGTCTTCCTGGGGATGTAGGAATGATTAATGTGAAGCTGTCAGAGAGGTGGAGAGGGGAAACCACAGCGATGGGGGAAGAGTCATGGCGAGGTGCAGAGAAAAGAATATGACAGAGAGAGAGACAGAGAGAGAGAGAGACATAAAGAGAGAGAGAGAGAGAGAGAGAGATGATGGCACGGTGGCATGAAAAGGTTTCAGGACAGACTGCAGAGAGTGAGAAAGAGCAAAATGTGTGCACGGAGAGAGCGGTGAAGGCATGAAAGGGGTTTCAGGAAAGACTGCTTAGAGAAGAAGAGAAAATTGGGAGAGAGAGAGAGCATGAGGGAGAGAGAGAGAGAGAGAGAGAGAGAGAGAGAGAGAGTGGATGGAGGTGTGAAAGCGGATTCAGCAGAGACTGCTGAGAAACAGAAAAAAGGCAAACTGAGCAATATAGAGACAGACGGGGACACCAAGACAGAAAGAAAAGAGATTGTGCTACCTGCTAGGATGAGAGACCAGTGATGGAGTCTCTTATGGCTTCTGTATGAGAGCCTGCTGTGTGTGTGTGTGTGTGTGTGTGTGTGTGTGTGTGTGTGTGTGTGAGAGAGAGAGAGAGAGAGAGACAGAGAGCGAAAATGCGTTAAAAAAACAAAACTGTGTGAGAGCAGTGAATATATGTTTTTTCTCATGGTGACAGCCTGATTGTTAAGCGTGATTGCACATGTGTGTGTGTGTGTGTGTGTGTGTGTGTGTTTGTGTGTGTGGCACTGTCATAAATCCCACCTCTGTGTGGACCAGGCACTTCATTGGTCTGTTGCTGCAGTGATTGTTCAACTTCCCCTTTGCCCCTCGCTCAGCTTTATTACCCCATTCCATCAAACGGCTCCTTCTATCATGCATACCCGTTTTTGTGCGCGAGTGCTCTCATTGTAACATACCGTAACACGATAATAATTTGTGGACAGGATGGTAATGGGAAACCAGGTTGTTTCCAGCGAGCCCTCAGCTCCATCTGTTTAAGCTGGACTCGGCTGAGGTGATGGATTTTCCGTGAGAAGCGACGAATGGATCGGTGTGCACATGTGAGCGAGGATGCCCTATGCATATAAACACACACTCACAATGATTTCTTACCATTGGTTTTACTCTATTACGACTGTTTTTTTGTCCATTGTGACTTTGGTCATGATAAGATGTCACTCATGGCGTCTTATGTTGAGCTTTGAGACTCAAACGGGGTTTCCAAAAAAGCTTAAATCTCCTTTAATCAATACAAACAATGAATACAACAACCAGTCATTGTGAGAGAGGGGGTTGCAGAAGATTTTATTAAGTTTTCCAAAGAATTCCATCCATAGTTTTTTATTTAAGACTTAAAGCTACAGTAGAGGTCGACCATTATGGATGTGGATTTTTAGAAACTGATAGAATAACCACAGCTGAAAGCCAATTAATCCCCTGTCATTTAGATTAGGACCTACAAAATATAGTTCACCTTGCCTGTAGTATGAATGATGGTTAAAGTTGGCAAATTGATGTGATGTAAAATACTCACGACTGTTGAAGAGGACATTAAAGTAGGACAAGTGACACGGTTGAAGCCACCTTGTCCATGGCCCGAAAGTAGTTTCAATTCAGCGACAATCAAGTTTTCAAATCGATTCATCGATCGAACTCTAATCTACAGTACATCTCTGAGTCACACGAGGACAGCTTGATATATCCAGGGCTTAATTTGTAAATCAGGAGGTCCAAGAACACACACACTTCAGGAGTAACTGTGTGCCTGGCCGCTCTCTCTCTGATTCCAAATGCATCCAAATTAGGCAAACAAGCTATTTAGAAGTAACTTCAATGGGAAATTAAAGAAGGAAGTGGAAGAAGTATTTAATATGTGCACTGTTTTACTGAGAGGAAATTAAAACAGTAAGCCTGTTACCTCCGCCTAAAAGCATTTATCTGATCTAATTTCTAAAGTATTTAACATGAATATGCTTTCAATAACACATGCATAAAATGAAGATGTGATTTATCACACTATCTCTTTGAAATGGCTGGTTTACCTCTTCAAGATAATATAAGTGGAAATGTATGCACACATTCACATTTCTTAAGATAACACAAGAACTACTGTGAATCGCGTCGTGATGGTTTGTTATTTTAAAGAAGTGGTTCCCCAGATAAGAAACAACTCAAAAAAACTCAGCTGTCCTGGCAAACAAAGTGCAAAAATATAGCAGCTAAAGAGTCAGATATTCAGATATTCCCTTAGAGAGTTGGTGGAGACCAAAACAGAGCTATAAGTGAAGTGAATATTGCACTGTTTCTCTTGTGTTCTGTACTTTGTTAGAGTATTCAACTGTGAAACACAACAAGCTGTGCAACTTAAAAGACAAAGTAGTGTAGTCCCGGGTGGGTCCAACGGCATTCAGTTGCATTACCTTGTTTTGTGTTGATAGTCCTTCTCTTAAAGCCCAAAAGGCATATAGGAGTGGGGAATACTGCAGCATTATCTCAACACTAATTAACAGTATTAACATTGAATATTAATTGAAACAGTCAAAGGTCAAAGTTTTGTTTGACTGATGTTTAACAAATGTTGTAAATAACGCCTGGTATTGGCAGAGGGTTCGTCATGTTGCAGAGAGAGAAAGATGATCAAAGATTATAGAGTCATCCAGCTCCAAGGGAGTGACACTTTATTCAAATGTACTGTACAGATTGTTGTCAGCAGATGACTTCTAAACTACCTGGTCCTTCAGATTGAGAAAGAAAAGGCATTTGCAGAACAGCAATAGAGCTGGTAACACATTTAGTGTGCTCTTTATCGAGGACATGTGTTTGCACAGGGGCTTTAACCTTGGTTTTTGGAATTTAGTCCATCTCCCTGTTTGCTGCAATCAATCTGCTGCCTCTGTCACATGACTTGATATCAATGTGCTTTTAATGTGGTCTTTAGGTACATTTTTATAAGCACTTGAAGCCTGAAGCATCAGTGAGTCGACAAAGATAATTAGAAAAAAAGAACTGTCATTAATATACATAAATGCATAAATGTTCAAACGTAGCTCCTCTACCTGTCTAATTTTACCTCCATATGCATCACTTGAGAGATTCAATTTCTACAAATCACATCTGGTTTTATTAGACAGTAATTAGAAAATCGGATGTTGTATTATTGTTGAAATGTAACCTTCCCTCTGGGACAGTAAAACCCATTGAACTGATCTGCAGTAAGAAACCCTCTGAGCTGCAAAATGCTAGACTGCAGTATAGTTGACCATCTACCTCATTGGGTTTGAATTTTAATCAGCTGCAACTGTAAAACCGTTTTTATGACATTTCCGTTTTCCTGATTATTATGCAGCGGACAGAGACGGGAAAATATGGAAAAATAAAGAGGGGGGATAAAACGCAACACAAGCTGTGAGCCTGGATGTGAGTAGTTAATGAGTTTGCATGCAGCAGACTTTACCTCATGAGGAAGAAGTTTGTGTTGCTGCCCTGAGTTCATGCCAACCTGCCTCAAAAGAATATCTCCTTAATGGGTCTCAGTGGATTGAACTTTGAATGAAACATAAAAACACAGGGGTCATTCACAGGCTTACAATCTAGGACCAAATGCATCACACAGTTATCAGAGGAGACTTACTATGCTTTTTCTTTTCTTCCCTTTTTCTCAGTGTGTTATATCGGTTCTTGTGCATGTAAAAGGTCTCAAAAGTTAAAAAGGCCAGGTCTCCTTTCTCCCACAGAAATCACTGCTCCAGAAACACATCATCAATAGTCCCGCACTTAATTTAGCAAAGCTGCTCTGTTGCTGTTGTTAGCTGTGCTGGCTCAGACTTGTATGATCTGAGCAATCAGAGCAGAGTGGGTACTCCTTAAAGAGACAGGAGCTAAAACAGAGCATTTCAGACAGAGGGGGAATACAGTGCTGCAACACTTGGCAGCATGAAAACCTATAATCAGGTAAACCTATTCTAGCAGTAACTCAAAATAAAGTCATGACCCTGAAAATGTGCACGGTATATCTTCTTTGATACAAACTTTACAGTCACATCCACTGCAAAATGTGGCACTTAATATCACCAAAATTGGTTGAGTTTCCTTAGCTCACTGCATCTGCCACAGCCTGGAGACAGGGAGACCGACTGGCATTCATAAGAGACTGAAGCTTACCATATTTAGTCTCACCGAAGCAAAGTGATACAGACCTACAGCTGTATTTGAGTCAAGCAGCAACAAGTAGAAAACACAAATTGAGCTCTGTTTTCCCCCTTTAATTCTCCTGCCAAGAGGAGTTTTTCTCCTCGTCACATCTCTCTCTCTCTCTCTCTCTCTCTTCATCCCATGATTCAGTGCTCACTTTCTCCCCCATTCCCATTATCTCATGCAGAGTGTGTAGGTGGTACATGATGGCTGATTAAATAGTACAAGCAGCCCATACTAGAGGCTTCATTAGTCATAAAAGGCCAATTCACCAACAATTAAAACCAGCTTCACTGACTTTAATGACACCACACAGACAGCATGAGCTCCACCACTTTATGAGATAAAAGGAACACAAGACCATTAAAGAAAATATGGAAAGTAAGATGGGGATCCAGAGAGGACAGAGCTGGAGCTGCGAGGGTGTGTACACGTTTGATGGTATGTTTCCAGCCAAAGAAATCATTGTCTGCGCACACTGCATAGCATGTAATGGTGATGAGGGCGATGTTAGTGCTCAGGAGGATGGCAATGAAAAGACTGAGATAGTGATCTCATACAATATGTTCAGTCTGTAGCAGGCAGTAGTTAAGGCAATGTACTGCAAGTGAAATGTTGTGAAAAAAGAGACTGCCAAAGAGATGACACAGTTCACACTACTATACAGGCACAGACAAAAGATTACGCTACAGGAGGGAAATTTTGGTAAACCATTTATCTCTCTGAAAATGCCACTGCAGGGAGCAGCAAAACAACGCAGGATTGCACTGCAAAGAAGTTCAACCTGGCTTAGTAACTTTTACCACAACATCACATTATCATACAGCAACACGCTGCACCGCCAGTGCATGCAGGTGCACATTTTCTAGTAGGTCATTTTGCAATATGAACCCCGTATTTCTACTGACCTCGGGATCGTTGCAAGGGAAGATAAAATCAAGTTTTGAGGGCATGTCTACTACACACTGTTGTGCAGTGTTTTGGATCTAATAAGCCTTTACACACATTAATCTGTTACTCAAACTCAACATTCTGGATTGGTTTAATGTTTCTTTTAGAATGTTTGACAAAATGATCCCATCAACACAGTTTTTTTTTTTAGCCTTAATCCCTGCCAAGTCAACAATCACATTCATTTCCAGCTAAGTTTGACAACTAAGTTTTAGTCAATTATGTATTAGCCATGTCTTTTTGGTTAATGTTAATTCAGCAAAGTTTTGTCAATTCCTGTTTTATTTTGTAGGTTATATCCTTCTATGTCAAGTTTTAATTTACACGTCCTGTCTTTGTCTTTTTCCCAACTTTTTTCCCTGTTGATTACTTTCAATTTTGTATTTCTCTTCAGTATTTTTGGATTTACCCCAGCCTGTTTTTGTCAGTTTTGTTGCTTGCCCTTTTGTTGCTGGCCTTTGACTTTTTGGACTTACTGTACGCTCTAGAAGCTTGCTGTTTGTTTATTTGATCCACCTGTTGGTGTTCTGATAACCGCAGCACTTACCTGTTGGCTTCATTTTTCAGCCGCAGTGGTCGCCGCTTGGGTAAATGTAGTCAAACAAGTTTGGTGTAGCACAAACTTGTAGCTTCAGTGCTGAATTAGTAGTAGGCTAAGATTGCTTGTACAGTGGACTAAACACATGTGACTTCAGCCATGTTTTATCTGAAGGTCTTGAGTTGGTTTGCCCAGCTGACATCAGTGTCAAAGGAGAAAAAGCATATTTGGGAAATGGGTTGGAGCCAGCTGAAATGGAATGAAACAAAGTGAGGCGGAGACAAACAAAAGTTGCCGGACTGGATTGCTCTCTGTCTTTCATCTCTCTCTTTCATTGTCCACTCCCAACTCATCCTATTGTACAAAGATGGCTCTTGAAGTTATGTGGTACAGTGTGGGATGTGAGTATTTTAGACCCTCCGGGCCTCCTGATTTAGCATGCAGGGACCGAGGAACAATGCCTTTCGATTAGACCCGGTTTTGTAGGAGAGGGAATGACATTGATTGGCCGAGGGAATGGGGATTGACATTGATTGGTCCCGGCTTGTTTGTGCGGGCAGGAAGTGATTTGCATAATGCAGACATTCGCAGTCTGCCGAGGCTCTGTACGTGGTAAACCAGTCCAGAATATAAAAACCCGGACCTCACAGTAGGAAAGGGCATCGCTGAGATGGAATGTATATGCATGGTTGTCTTGTCTTATGTGCATATAAGCTTATTTTGTGTTCATTGAGATCATCATTCTGGTCAATTTCACAACTTAAGAGGATAGAGAAAGAGTTACAGAAACATTCAGTGGGCCCAATTACTGCAAAATAGAGAAAGAAAACGGATAAAAGGGAGGTGCACAACAGAGACAGTGATGATATGAGTTTGTCACAAGGCCAAGAAATGCAAGGACAAGCAGAGAAATGGGTAAGAAAAGGGATGAGACAGAATGAAAGAAAAACAAAAACTAAATGTCCGGGTAAGAAAGGAAGAGGGAGGGAGAAATGCCAGAGGAAGAGGAGGGGAGACATTGGAGGAAATCAAGAAGAGACAAAATAAAAAGAAAGTAGGAGACGAAGGCAGGGGAGAAGAGAGAGTAGAGAAAGGAGACAACAGAGAGAGTGCTGTGTCTCCTGGTTGTCTTTGTTTACTGTGACAGGGACAGGTGGAGGCTGACAGCAGGACCTTTACAGGGAGCCAGTTAAATAAAGAGGGGATGGAGGGATGGAAATGAGCAGAAAGAGAAGAACAAAAGAAGGAGGGAGACTCCGAGACTAAATGCCAATCCCCAAATGACTGCCAAGCCTTCTGTTCCCTTCCTGCTCCGAGTTGTAGCACCATGTGGTTGATCAGCAGCGTAGATCAAACTGCTACGATTAATTTGACTTTGTTTATTTACTCTACGCATTACTTTTTCACTCTAGTGTCATCATTACAGGGAAGTCATGCTTGCGTGGGGAGACAGGACGCACAATGAGCTTGAGTAGACTGTGACTTTTAAACATGGTGGTTGGTTGCTCATTAGTTGGTCATTCCACCACTTTGGTCCAGATTGAAATAACTCAACAGCTAGTATCTGGACAGACTTCACAAATAAGGTCTGAAGTGTACTGCAGTTCACAGATTTAGGCAAAAAACTTAAAAAAATTAATAAAGGTTTGTTGCCTAAATCCTGACAGATCGCCCTGGTCTGACAGCACCGACAGGCTGTCAAATCCTTGTGAGGTGGTTGAAGCAAGTTAAACTTCTTCCTTCATGTCTCGACAGCTATCAGATGGATTACCGTGAAATTTAGTGAAGACATCGTTAGTCTTCAGATGAACTTCAGATCAAACTTTGCATCTAGGGCCACCGTGAGGTTTACATTTTTGGTTTTCAGTCAAATCTCTCAACAACTGTTGCATGGATTTCTGACGTTAGTGGGTGCCCAAATGATAAATCCTACTGACTTTGATCTCCTGACTTTTCCTTTAGTGACTACATTCGGGTCACATATTACATCTATTGGACGGATTGCAATCAATTTTAGTGCAGACTTACAGTAGGTACAGATCCCCTTAACTTTGATGATCGCTTTACATTGTATCTGGCACCATTATCAGGTTAAAGATTTAATTTTTGCAGTACTTGGTTTAGTTTATGGTAAATAAATGCAAAACTGACACAGAAAATGTTCTCTCAGCAAATGTTAGCATGCTAACATGGTAAAAATGATGTTAAGGGGGTTCTGTGGAACTCCTGTGTGGTTAGTTTATGTTAGTGGACTCCATCTCTCATTTCTCATAACCCTACTATTGCTCTCTGTTAGTGGGGTGGATAGAGGTACTGAGACGAGGCACATGAAGCCACATCCTTTGGACTGTCAGCAGCATTAAACAACTTAAACAAATCGTCCACAGGCTTGTAGGCAACAGAGAGGTTTCATTTTTCACATCACAATACAATCCGCTCACAAACGGCCAATAAAAAAGTGATTAAAACTTGTAAATTGCTACAAATTGTTACATAGAGCCCCTTTAAACATTATTAACATTGTGCACTTTCTCAATATCAGCATGTAAGCATGTTAGCTGACGTTAGCAATTAGCCCCAGGCACAACTGTGCCTATGAACAGCCTCGCAGCGCTGCTAGCATGTAAACTTGCTTTGTTTAAAGGTGCAGTTTGTAGGATTTAGGGGGCAATAAATGGAAAATAACATTCATAAGCCTGAGAGAAGGGAGGTCCTCTTCCACAAAGTCTTCCACGTTGCACCGCCATGTTTCTACAGTAGCCCAAAATGGATAAGACAAGCTCTTCTGAGAACGCCTTAAGTGTTTTTCGTGGCCACCATAGGGGAAGGTGAGACGTGGGGTGTTCAGTTGGTGCTAGATGCCACTAATTCCTACACAATGGTCCTTTAATGGAGTGTGTGTTTGAGGGGCGCTTGTGCATCAAAGTAAAATTAGGCAATGTATAGATTAAAGTTTTAAAATCAAAGAGAATATGGAAGAAAAAGGGACAAAATAAGTTTCTTCATCAACATGTTCCACATTTCTTCAGGAGTGAAAGGAGTAAACCTCTCTCTTTCTCTCTCTCTCACACACACACACACAAACAGACACACACACACACACACACACACACACACGCACCATCCTTTGAACCTATAGGGTATTATGGGATTGTCTCAAAGTGATTACAGAGGATCAGGGGTGCAAAAAAAACCAACAACAAAAAAAAAACAAAGATGCATACACAAGCTAACACACATGCATGCACGTACACACACGTAGATAGACTCACACTCGTCAAGCCAGGAAGTCCGGCCTCTTCGACAGGGATAATCCTGTGGCACCGAGAGAGGGTAAAGTTAGGAAGAGACGATCCCAAACCCGGAAAAGCCGATTAGAGGCTGAGGGAACAAAACCCAGGCAGTGAGAGAAGGAAGAGGAGAGAAACAAGTAGCAGAACGCCAAAGCCAAGCCAACCCTGACACAAGAGGCCGGTTATGCCTTATAGACCAGGAAAACAGAAGGGGAGGGGGAGTGGATACAGAGCGCGAGGACAGATTGGAGGGAGGGAGAAGGAGTACTACAGGGAGACATGAAGGCGAAGAGGAGAGGAGGGAGATATGAGGAAGGAGCCAAATGAGAGGATGATGAATGGCGATAAAGGATTGAGAAGAGGGAAGAAGGGGAGAGAAGGGAATGATAGAGACACACAGGGGGTACGAAGGTTTGAGAAGTTGAGGGAGAGAGAAGGGAGGCTCAGATAAATTGAATATTATCATAAATTAAATGAACAAAAAGTGATGAAGAACCAGCTGGGTGCGTATGTCCTTGTCAATCTGTGGAGAACTCTCTTTCTCCCTCTGTCTTTGTCTCAGTCTCGCTCACACACTTACGAGAAGTGAAGCCCTCTGTCCCTTCCCGTAGTTTCCTCATTATGTCCTCATCCATGACCAAATATGTGCAGGAGCTCTCGATTTCCACGGAGAGACGTCGGATGCCAAGCAGTAATGACCGCGAGGAAAGAAAGAAGAGATACCGCTTCTGTCTTTCTCTCTGCGACCTTCCTTTCCTTCCACTGTCTCTTTCTTCCTCTTCCCCACCTCTTCTCTTTTGTCTCTGTGCCTCTGTCTATTAATCCCAGGGCTGAAGGGGTCATACAGTTGGTATTTCCACCCAGTGATACGGGCCTTTATAGGAAGAGTCTGACACTGGAGGGGTCGTAATTTGATGGAAGCAATAAACCACAAAAACACACACACGCACACGTTCACGCACGTACACCCACACAGACAAGCCTCGATCCTATCTCGGCATCACCAGCAGAGATGATGGAGGTTGATAAGTCCTGATAAAAACTGGAAACATAGACAAAGACGGATAGAACATAGAAACAGGGATGGATTACGTGTACCTATTCTTCACCATGGTGTCTGTTCATCTACATTCAGATCAGAGCTGAGACCTGCGGTTACATTTGTCATTTCAGTCTGATCATGGAGACGGGATTTGATGTGGACGTCATTGCTGCATTTGCTCGCTTGTCCTGAAAAATGCCCTCTGGTGGGTTCAGAATTGTATTTATTCAAACATACTCTTTCTCCTTATTTAAACTCTTCTTAAAAATGTAAGGACAGCTACTTCTAAAAGTGGTTTTAAACTTCCCACACCAGAAAGAACAGGATTTTATTGTTGTGCATCTAGGCCTGTCAATGATGTCCTGCTGTGATCGGATGATTAATACCACAATTAACAACACAGACAGAGATAAGTGTTGTTGGTCATCGTCCCCGGATGTCTTCTGGGGGAATGCATGCATGTCTAAACCATCTGTGGTGGGTGCAAATGACAAAACTAATGGAGATTAAATGTTGTATCTCAATATAAACTCTTACGTGCATTCAATGCATGGACATTTTTACCAGCAGCAGCCGTGCCGGCTGGCAATGTTTTTTTTGTTTGTTTCTCTCTGTCTTTGTGTGAGTGACACTGTGGCAAAATGTGATCTTGGACACCGAGAGATCTATGGATTTTTGTCAAGGAGATAGTGTCACAACTGTGTAAGATTCAGGAAACTTTACAGTTGTGTAGGTGAGTTAAAAATGAAGGCCTATTATACGATGGGTGTGGTCTCATGTAACAATATAGTAATTGCTGTTGAGTCATGGGTCAGAAGTTGGACATGCTGACGGGCGTCATCGCTGGTGTGATCCCATAGCGGGATGGTTGCTAGTTTTTGATCACTTTCTGTTCATTCCAGCTGCTGAAATATGTGATGGTAAAAAAATACTTTGCATGTGAATCTTTCAGTTGATTTTTGAGTCTCATTTCCAACTCGTCAAATACTGATGCTTTTGGTAGGTGACTGACCCGACCTACCAACCCAAAACATCAGTATATGACGAGTTGGGAATGAGATTGATTAAAAGCTTTGGACTTTGAGACCATCAAGGCCCATTGCGTCTTTCCACTCTCAAACCTTACCGGCTGGACCGACCAAGGGAGGAAGAGAGTCAGAATAAGAACCAGGCTAATCCAGCTTGGTTTACGGCTGCTCCTGGCTAAGATCCAGTCGCAGGAAAGGGACAATTGGTGCTCAGGCTGGCCAAACAACGTGAAATCTGACACTGCTGTGCCCACAGGGACCTGTCTCCACCACAACACCTGGAATCAAGCTGTTGCACTAGCTGGGCGGACTGTGCTCTGAGCCGACATAATGCAGCTGGACGAGGAGAGGTGGACTCTGTGTTTATAACATCGATGCTCGGTGCTCACACACAGTCACAGTGGATGGACAGTGTTTCCCAGATGTTGACCTTTTGATGTGAGGATGCTGACCACATTATCATCACCGTCATACTGCTGCTGTTTACATACCCCGATACAGATTCAAAAGATGCACTACGTGTTAATGTATATTTGTATATAAATAACTGTATATATGTTCTGTAATTTATTCATTTGTAACCCTGTGTTGTATAATGATGAATAAATTGCCTTGTACTAATGACATCATTTGAAATATTAGTCAAATTTTAAACTTACAGTAACAAATGTGGGAAACTTACAATATGAGGTCATAGGAAAAATTGTATTCACTTTTTTAAAACCTATAGGTGCCCTTGAACCTATGTTTGCAACTGCATTGGTAGATAAATCAATAATAATAGATAAATGCAGTGGTTGCACAACATTAAATATTAAATCCATCTCCCAGTGGCCTCTTTCCTCTCAGAAATATGGCTTATAGGTATTATAGGAAGCATGAGGAAGACCATACATCTATAAGGGAACCATTCTAAACCAGATTTCAGTGGCTTTTCTACTTGGTAAATACAGCCAGGATTATCTTAACAAACAATTTTGTCATCTGGAGAGAGCTACAGAAGCTTTTACTTCTCATCTGGAAATTGTATGCTGGGAAGATGACATGATAGACAAAATGACAATAAATTGGATAAGAGCAATTATGTGTACGTTTTTCCAGGAAGCCATACTTGAACAATCCCCCAGTCACATGTTCCTTTTGAGCAGGCGTTTGCCTTTGTGTTTTATATCCTAGAAGTTATTTTCCGGATTGTAGGTAGGCATGCAGGCGGCACAGATTGAGGCGGCAGCCAGTATGACACCAGTTACGAGGGACGGGTGGGGGAGGCGTGTGGGAAACACAGCAAATTGAAGTATCATAAGGATATTAATAGAGACAGGATGTGGCTACCAATAGCCAAAACAAATTGGCTAGTGGGAAAAATACAAAGCCAGACCGTCTTAAACAGGCTCATCCAATGGAAACGGCAGGCTGGATAGATTGTAAACAGCTGCTGGGGTGCATGTTTTCTCTATCTGTTTTACTCCACCATGCAGAGCAGACAGGCAGAATGGGATATTTTATGACCAAGCACTGCAAAAGAAAAAGGTAAATTGAAATATATGTGGCTTTCGTATTATTGTGCCTGCATTTGTGGATTTTAGAGAGGAACTAGACTGAGTGGGAGCTTGTAAGTTAGTATAAAAAAAAGTTTGTGACAAGCCTACAGTATATATTCTTTCAGGCCCGTGTGAGGAAAAGCAATTTCAGCTCTTACAGTTTAAGGCAATTTTGAGAGGAGAGAAAACAAACAAAAGTATATTAAGAAGAAATAGGGAAATGTGTGCAGAGCTATTTGTGGACAAATAAACTTCTGAGTGTCAAAGTGGGAAAAGTAAATCATGATGACGAGGGGCATAACCAGGGAGGGAAGAGCGCTTAGAAGACAGAGAGTTAGTGTAAAAAAGGATAGGGGGATAGACAGGGACGGAGACAGAGGAGCTGAAGTATTGATATTTCCAGCATAAACACTCGTCCTAATGGACCCGGAGAGTCGGGGTGGGGGATCGATCAGAAGACAGAAGTCTCGGCAGATGTATGGAAGGAAAATATACCTCTCACCTGCTGTGAGGACGGCGGAGGAGGGATGGAGGAATGGAGGGAGGAGATTAGGAGATGACCGGACGTGGTGGGGATACAGAAAGAAGGCTGAGACTGAATCCTAATGCGCAAAATGTATTTTTCATGAGAGTGTAATCAATAGTGATTTGGAGTTTTCTCTTTGTAGCTGAGATGAGCCGAGTTCGAGCGAACGCGGAGGTAGTCTATCTGGAAATGGGAGAAGCGGCAAGGTGGGGAAGATGAATGGATAGATTGGTGGATGGATGGATGGATAATTGGAAAGATTAATGAAAGCAGCCAATTAATAGGAAGAAGTTCCCAGAATTGGATGTGGGAGGAGGACAAGTAGAGGATGGATGCAGGATAGGAGAAGAGATGGAGACAGAGAAACTGAGGTGCAGAAGAAGAAGAATTTCCATTAAATGGGCCAGTTCTCACTTCTTGCAGTAGAAATGTAGTGGTCAGGATTCGGGTTTTGTGCAACAGGTCTTCCATAACAAAATATTTAGTTTGAGCTTAAGTTTAGGGAACTAAATCTCACGTGTCAACTACATTTACAAATCATGTTTCGCTCATGCTACACATGCTTGAGCACATATGCCTCCCAAAGTGTATTTTTAGCCTTCAAGTCTGTTTTAGCATGTAACTACAGTGACTGCGTGCTGGGTTTCTGAGCTCTGCCAAATCTTGGGCGACCTACACTCAACACTGAGCCTGAATGCATCCTGTGTGGATGCACAGACAGAGCACTGAAGCTGCTGCTCTGTTAATGTGCCGCTCCTCTACAGTACATGTAGCCACTGTGTGATACAGGTAGAGGTGTTCGTTGTGTTTATGGATAGGAAATGAATGGAGGGTACTCATAAGAATAGAAATACAAGAATGTGTGTGTTTGAGTGTGTGTGCTTGTGATCACTGAGTGCACAGTCTTTATTTAAATTTGGTACCGAAGAAAAAAAGAAATACCTTACAAATTTTTGTCTTCACCTTGCCAACTGAATGGCTATAAAAACAACTATAGTTTCACACCTGAGTGTGTTTCAGTTTATATTAATGTCTTCACACTTCTACCCAACGCGGAGGAGTAATCTGTGTCCTGCAATGTGTGAATGTGAGATGGTGGGAGCTGTGAGTGTCTCCCGCACACACACACGCACAAATATAGACACAAAACGGTGCTGTTCTTCACATCTGAATCAACACAGCAGCACATTCACTATCACACAGATTTGATTCAAAACCTATGAACGAATCACAATAGTGCATGCTGCAGTGCTTACGCATAGACACACAGTACTTTCTGTGTACACACACGGCTCACACACATATGACAGACCCAGACAATCTCTTACTCTTTATGGTGGCACCTGAGCTTGGCTTTAAGTACATATTTCATGCCACATTACCCCCCCCCCCCCCCAATGGCAGCAAGCGACAAGAAGAAAAGGGGGGAGGCTGAGACTCCATTCTCTGCTGGCTGCATGTCTGCCACTACATCCCCGTTACCTCTCCTGTCCTTTCTCTTCCCTTCTTATCATTATACCCCCGTTTCTTCTAGCTTAATATTTTTTAATGGTCGGGAACCAGGATGGGTCACAGACGTGTTCCTTCTGGGTCCCCACATGACAAGAGTAGTGATATGTTTTAATGAGCCTGGGACCCAGGGCATGAGATGAAATTTCTCATTTGGGTCTAACACTGAAAAAGCCTACATCTACCTTTATCTGTCTCACTCTCTCCTCTGTCACACTTTAAAGTGGTTCACTTCATTTCCTCCATTTCATCAACTCCATCTTGCTCTTCCTACCTTTTACCTCTTGCTTCCTCTGTTACAAAATACACGAATTCAGTGACTCTGCTCGTTTCAGCAAACTAATTAAACAGATGTCCCCATTAGTACACGTCTGCGTGCTGTATGTGGTTGTACAGGTACGTCAGTCTGAGTAGACTTCTCTGCTTAAAAGCATTTGGATTTCACTTTTCTTGTTCTATTTCTTGACATTTAACTTTTGTGGGGTTCACTGGTCTGACGGCATGCTGGGAAAATATTCCCCACGTTGTAGCACCACCATAGAGTCAAAAAAGAGAACTTAGGTCTGTACACACTTCTTCTCTTCACCACATGGGTCTGTCTGCTTGCAGAGAGAGGGCAAAATCCTCTGACCGTATGGCTTTATTTTACTGTTCAGTAAACCACTTCCTGTGCGCGTTTACCCATTTACTTGTTTTAAAGGTTTGAGGGACTGTGGCCTGACCGTATGTGCATCTTGCATACTAAATCATGGCAAAAAATGGCTGAAGTGTATGCAGAGTTATGCACACAACCTCACAGTCAGTGAGGTGAAGTGCAATGCGCACATGGTGTGTATTTTAATAGTCTCACATAGCCAGACCTATCTCTGCACTGCACTGTGCCAGCACTGGAGAATGGTCTGGCTGCATCAATTATCATTCTGGTATAGGGCCAAGAAAAAAAGACCAAAAAAGAAAAGAAAACTCTCCGCCTTGTGTGTATTGTTTCAAGCCATTCACCAATTATCTTGGGTGGCCCAAAGCCCAGGATACAGCGATAGTGCCCCTGCAAAAAATGTTGGGAGGGGCTTGTTTTGGTAGAACATTTCCACATGGGGAAGGAAGCCCTGGCATCAAAATTGAAAAATTCCCACAAAGGTAAAAGCTGCTAGCTCGTTTAGGTTTGTACCATTAGCTAAAACTCTTAGTTAGGTTTGGGAGGACTGGTTGGGTATAAAATAACAATGTTACTTAACTGCAGTTACCATTGTGCCTACTTTACGTACTTTGCTTCAGTTATGTGACGCAACTTCACTACGTTAGTACAGTATGTTAAAAAAACCTACCTCACCATTGACCTTTGCTTTCCCACCGAACAGCTGTCTCCTGGGTGTAAGTCCCGTGCTTGTTTGACCCAACCATTCATCCCTGACTTCCTCCCTATGCAGACTTGTTGTTCCTCATACTTCTTTGCCTACCTTTAATGGTGTTATAATTCCTATGGCCACTAGAGGTCCCCAACTAACAAGAAACATAAATAAAGGTCGCAATAAGCTGCTTTCACAGTCGATTTATGTTGTTGTTTTTCTCATGAGGACGTCCTGGATCAGGGAGATCAAATTGGTAGGCTCTGTATGTCAATGAAGGGTTTCATACACACATGGGGTTGGTCATCAGGATCATACAAGAAACAAAATCTGGAAGAGGTGACAAAGTGAAATAAAAATAGAAAATCTGATTGTTTTGAAAACAAATGAATAAACCAATAAATAAATAAATAAACAAATAACAAAAATACTTAATCTGCTGAAAACTTTTAAAGCCCAAATAAATCCAGCATTTACCAAATAATGTTCATTTCAATATACATTTGCATACAAACAAAAACACTCATGGCACCAAGTCATGAATAAGTCATTCCAATAAATAAAATTGAGGAGGAACTCACAAAAAAAAGAAAAAAAGTGTATTGTCATTATTATTTTGCATGCAGAATGTTGGAGGATTGAAGAGCGAGCAACAGTTTCTGGGCTACAGCTGTGCAGCACTAACTGTTAAAATGAAAAAAACATAGATTACTTTAATCAAAATTAAACAGAAGCATACGAAAAAATTAGTTTCAAGCAAAGTCAAATAACACAGTGTCTGCTGGGCGATGCCTGAGGCTAATGAAGAAATATCTGGAGGACTCAGGCTCTAACTGTCTTTGGTTAGATGGATTGCCGTGGTCTGTCTCATTGAACGAATTGGGAAGGTGATATGCATGACTGCTCAGCCTTTCCCATAAAACATTTAACGAGACTATAAGCTCGAACCCGGTAACCTTTACGGTGACCTCTCACCGTCTGATGAAGCTCATAAAATAAAGTTTTAAAACAGGACACATGTGAATGTTCACACAACCACACAGACACACATACATGTGTCGAAACAATCACACTATTAAAACAGAGTAGAGGGGGAGGAACATACAGGGTCAGTGCATGAAAATATATGTCTTTTTATTGGTCATAACCAAAGACCTTTATTAATGAGGAGCAATGCTTCAAAGTGAACAAGGTCAAATGGACAAGAATGGGTATTGATTGAGGCATCTCATTAGCATACTGCTCTGTGTGACCTCAAGGTTTAATTTCAATCAATGTGGGATCAATAGCTGAATATGCAACCTGTTGCCACAATCATTGTTCTCTTAACTATGTTTGCTGTTTTTAATGTTTTAATGCAACTTTATACTTAATCAGCCAGCTAGAACTACAGAAATGATTTTGCCTCACACCCAGTGGTGAAGGCTGCTAAGCCAGTCACCACAGTTCGAGATGGTGTTTTAACATCTGTAAGTGTGAAACCACTGGATATTTTTAAGGAGACCTTCTGGACAATTTCCAGCCATGTTTGTGGCGACAAACATTACCCAAGCCAAACCATGATCTTTTCCCAAGCTCTGGAAAAAGAGCAAATGTCAGACTGGCCGAGTACTGTTTCACAAATGCAGGTGCTCCTCTAATCCAATGGTATTTCATGAAACCATGGTTAGACTTGTGCTCTGTGATCAATAAGTCATGACCAAAAAATACCAAAACACTTGCAGTCTGGCGGGTTGAAATGTGTAGGCACTAAGCCCATTTTTTAAAGGCCTTTAAAGCTTTTCCAGTTATGACTTATTAATCTCAAAGCAATAACAAGTCTAACCTCTCTTTTTTGTTTCTGGCTGAATTCAACCAGAACATAAGCACAATGATGTCACAACACCAATATCATCAATTTATCAATTTAACCAAAGAGGGGCTAAAGTAGCAGCATAAAGAGATGCAAAGTTTCAACATATCTGTGGTTTGCAGAAACGTACATTGCCAAGATTTATGCTGGAGTTGGGGTTGTTTCTTGCACAGTAAGAAAGAAGTTGAGAGTTTTGAGAGTATATTGCATAAAATA
Organism: Pagrus pagrus; assembly: GCF_965226575.1. Taxonomy (NCBI): domain Eukaryota; kingdom Metazoa; phylum Chordata; class Actinopteri; order Spariformes; family Sparidae; genus Pagrus; species Pagrus pagrus. Next base: position 21,304,482 of record NC_140188.1, on the reverse strand, counting down.
GACATTGAACTAGCAACCACCAAGACTCTTGATGCTCTTGATACCAAGTGATACCAACAGCGTTATACTATCGGCACACAAACCTTGTAAGAAGCACAGAGATAAACAAAACAATTAATTTGGACCAGACAAACATGGTAAAATGAATTTCTATTGTTTGATGTCGCTACTTTTGCTTAAATAAATGATCTGAATACTTCTTCCAACACTGTTACATAGAATGATTCCTGTATAATTGTGAGCATGAATGCAGTTTCTATTGTAAGGGGTAACTTGGGCATTAAGATAAAACCAGTGAGGCCATAAGGGTTAAATGGTAGTTTTCCCTTCCTTTCATTCACTCTTCTGTAGCTATTCTGCACCTTACAAGTTGCAGTTCATCTGTAACCATCAGTGTTAAGTTGTCATGCATTTCACCATTCATTAGAGCAGTTCAGAAGTTCATCCGTGCATCAATAAAACGGCCTCTCCACCACGTTCTGTACTTCCTGTGTGCATGGATCTAAGATAAATGAATGCCTTGAAGCAGGTTTGTTAGAGAACACGGTTGTATGATGCAATTGAAGCAGCAACACGTTGGTTAAACAGGCATATTGAACTCTGACACATTCACAGAAAACTAAATGTATTAAAGCTGTTTGGTTTACTAGCCTTGAGAACTACTTGCACTGATGCATGATGAGAACCTTTCAAGTCGATCTTTGTTGACGTGTGTGTTTCATATCAGTTGACATCCTACGCTTTTCTCCTCATATAAATGTGGATGGATTTGATAACTTCTTGTGAAATCTGTAAACAACCAGGTCCGTTAATCTCACGCACGTCATCACATCAAGCACAAGGCTCTGCAGACTTGCATTCCCCTGCTTGCACACATGTTTCTGCGTGTCCCTGTGGCTTCTACTGTTACAGTGGATGGTGAATTGTCTTCGAGCTGTTGGTGCGTTATGACCTGTCAGTGTAACGGGTCAGCCTTACTGGGAGAGAAAGAAACACAGCCTGAAAATACCGACAAATTTCCCCTGTGACCTGCGGATAGAGGCCCAGACACAGTGTAGGCTACAGCAGCCTTTCATCTGTGCAGATTCCCCAGCCTGTTGTCTTGGGAATCTGCACAGCAACAATTCTGATTGTCTAACAAAGCACAAAAGTACTATTTACATATCTATTACATGTTCTCAACTAAAGCACAGAGGCTGTTGTTTTGTCTGTTGGCTGCAAAAGTATTGACTCCATGTGCATCATTAAAAAATCCCCAACTTTTTTTTTTTGTGCCAAGTACTTAAAGCCTGTATTGATTTATCTTGTGGCCAATTAGGCTATTGTTGTGTGCTGCGTAGCCACATTCATTGTATTGCATTTTCAAGGGGCAAAATAAATAAATACGTTCTGTTTCTCCAGTAGAGAAGTGAGGAATGCTCATTAACGATTATATGTAATGATGTTATAAATATATATATATATATATATAAAAAACATGCTGCATCCACTCATAAACATTTCAGTAAAGTTGTGTCCCACTTTTTATCACATTATAACAAGTCCACAGCAGAGATAGCCTATTTAAACTGTAGGCCTCTCTTATTTCTGGCTTAATTTAATGATTTTTTTTAAAAACCTGAAACAATTAAACTGACCACACTGCAAATCCAGCTCTCAGTGTTATCTCACCACTCATGTTGAGGCCTTTATATTCTTTCTGAAAAGTGAAAATGAGCAAAATGAAAAAGAAATACTGACTTTGGTCCACTGTGACACATTGGAAGCGCTACTGAACCGCTTTTGTTTTGTCAACAAAACCCAAAAATATCATTCTTTTATTCTTGCACTGACATGCCTTTTTTCATGCTCCCTCTCAACCCGAGAAGCTGTGCCGGCCTCATCTACATGACAGTATTGTTTCTGTAATCATTTGTGTCTAGATCCTGATTTGTGTGTGTAGGAGAGAGACTGAGCTCTAATGATTAGCAGAGACCTTGACCTGCATACTCAGCTTTTTGATGCCTGCTGTTGCTTTTCATCTGCTCTCTCTGCCGCCTGGTTGTTCCTGTCTTCCCGAAGGCACACCGCTCTTCCTCTCTGTCTCCTCGTCTTGTCTCTCCCGCCTTTGCGTCTGCCCCATCACCACCACCACTATATATAACTGCTCACTTCCACTCCCGGTGTCATGCTGTCTCTTTCCAACAATTCATCTGTTTATCACTCTTCCTCTCCTCTCTCGCTCTCGCTGTCTCATTTTCTCTTTGCCATTTTCTGTTGGTATTGCTCAATCTGTCCTTCCTAATCGTCCCCATCCCTCGCTCTCTGTCTCTTTCTCAGACTGAATTCCCCCTCTCTCTTTCTTTCTTTTCCAGCAGCAGGTCATTAACTTCCATCCCAGGCTTCGGAAAGATTTTGTGCTGTAATGGGCTCTGTTCGGTGTGCCTGAATCAGCTGCAGAGATGTGTAAAGTAATTACTACTGATATATCCATCCCACTGTTGACTCCTTTGAGAAAACGTATTAGTTCCCCCTTTTGTTTCTGAATTATTCTGGAAGACGACTATTATTAAACACTCCTAATGTTGTTGAAAACCTCATGTTCGTCCTGTTCTTTACAAGTTATTGGCTTCCCCCTCTCATATCTCTTTAAACAAGTATGAATCACAGTTTCATCTTGTCATTTTTTGGGAACGCTGAGACATTATTATATGATGCCTCCTGCAGGCCCTGGACTAAAATCTAGCAGTAGTCCTCTGTTAGCAGTGATTAAGGGCCAATTATTCTATATTCTGAATAAATAATAAGAACAATGTGCTCTTAACAAGAGAAGTAATGCAGCGACACAATGATGAAAGAGCAGCAAGACTAAGAATAACGGTTTGCGACGTGTTTTTCAAGACCTGCTGTTAAAAAAAACAAGACAGAGAGAGAGGAGGAAGTGGAAATTTACACACATGGCCACCGAAACTGATTTATCGGTGCTGACTGACCGCTGTAGCACAGGTAATTGCATCTGTGATTTAAGGTGCGGAAGAAGCAGGTGTAAAATTCGCCGCACTGTTGTAGGCACGGCAATTGTTTCTATTCATAGCAGACGTTATTAGTGGGTAGAATTCGGGTTGCCAACAGCGTCTGACAGCGATCCAAAAGATTTTTTCTGGGGGAGGCGGGAGTACTTGCCAAATATGTACATTGCTGTTTCAGTATATCAGGCAGAGAAGACAGAAAGAGAGGGATTAGAAATCAACATTTCAGTAATTGCTGTGGTTCTATGACACCGAAAACCACTTCAGTGACAACAGGAGAGGATGCTGTTGCAAATTACCAGAGGCAGATGTTAAGTGCACCACAGAACCGCGACAAAAGCAGAAATACAAGAAATTTAATTATATTATTTTGCTCATGGACTCTTTGGCTTCTCAGACCTGCATGAGACATGTCTCACGTAGTCCAGCATCAGCACTTAATTGGCAGTTTGTGTTAACTGTAGTGCTCATTTACATAATCTGTGTTAGTAAATAAAACATAGTGAAGCAAGTATTTTGCAGCCCTGAAGGTAATTTCTGCTGGGTATAGTGTATCAAACCACAAACTGCTTCCAGCCTTTCCCATCAATCTGTACCAGGTCCTGGGTGCCGCAGAGGTTTTACAGCGCTGAATCTCATTAATGAGATACGTTAAAGGCACAATCAGCGATCTAAAATGTTAGCAGATAGGTGGCCACGGCAGCAGAATTCGAAACACAGGTTTGGGACTCCAAGCCCACATTTTAATTTATGATAACTTCAGAACATTTTCTATTTGAAAAAATATTCAATGAGCACACATACCTGTGAAGGAGCTACTTGTGTCAAAGGCCTCAGGAGTTTCGTCCGTCCACACAGGTTATTAATGGCTGCCAAGTCAACATAACAGTCTCACTTAACCTTTTCGATTTTATTAAGTCTTAAAAATCACACCATGGCTTCAGGCCTGTGTGTGGGTGGTAAGAGACTGCAATCTCTCCATCTGAGAAGGACAGCATGACAGAGAGCCAGTGGCAGCGGGTATTTTGTTAATTCTGTTTAGAATATGCTGCAGCAGAGTCCATGAGACCAACATAAGTCTAACAAAGGATGGCACATTGTGTTTGTAAAGTATCCAGCAGTCAAAACTCACATATAAGGCCTCGTTGGTGGTGAACACACCATTGAACAACCACTATTGCTGATGAAAATCTATCTGATGGGACTGAGGCACAAATGTTCAGAAAGGCGGTTATGTGTGAACTTTTTTTCCCCTCTTAGCTTAGTCTCGTTTGCTGACTTCCCTTTGCAATTTTAAAACAGGATGTATAATCTCTGATTCATGTCATATGGCAGCCACCTTCTGTTCAGATTTTCATGACATTAAATGGCAGTTGGCAGATTTCCGTGTAGTTCTGACGTTTGACTCATGAAGGATCAGTAGTTTTACTTCTCAGGGTCGATAGCCTTTTTCCCAGAATGACGATATCTGCTTTCAAGGCAGAGATGAGAGCTAGTTAGCGCTTGTCCATACATCAATGGACAGCACTGACTCACTGCATCTCAGCATACTGAACACACTGAATCGACCTTCTCTCTTTCACTTCCTATTGGTTTACTTACCTTTTTTTCCCCCCATTTTTCCATGAGCCATTTTTCTCATCCGTTCAGCTGGGTATTAATTATGTCTGCTGTTGTAAATTCAGTCTTTTCACCACAGGATCAGGGACTGAAAGGCATAGTCACACACTCAAGGCCATTCAGTTGAGACTGCAGAAAAGTGAAGAATGAGCCCGACTTCTCAACGTATTTCTTCCTCAGGCTTTTTAATGAGAGAACCAGAGAAGATGGTGCTAGATATTCAATCTTTAACTGTCTGTCTGTCTATTCATCTCTATTCTTTTTGTCTGTTTGTCCTCCTCTTTGACAAACTCAGACGAACGCTTTGGTTCTCTTTAAATTTCCACCATTAAAACCTTTTGTTATCCTTGTTAATCCCTCTCGCACATGTCCAGTGTAGGCTGTAAGATGGAATTGAACAGATCTGTTCACCGACTCTCTTTTCTTCTTCTATACCGTTCCTTGCATGCCCTTTGAAAAAGCCGAATTAGCTTTCCCCTGTAGCTGCAATGAGTCTGGCTCTTGTCCCTTTCAGTCTCTCTTTCTACCGTCAAATAACCCACTTTGCTGCTCAGCACTGATATGATTACGCTCCTTTTCAGCTGGATTTAACACTGAAGTCAGGGTACATTGCTCTGGTAAGACTGTGAAAGGAATTCTGGGAACATGGACAGTCACATTTCCTGTTCAACTCAGACAATAAAAGAATATGGAAAGACAAAAGTACAATCAAAGACAAAGACGGAATTAAAAGTGACAACCGAGGGGGCTTCGCAGTAAAGAGAAATAGAAATAGAATTCAAATCTACATGACAGGATGTGAATGACAAGAGAGATGAGCCGGGGTAGAGTTGGATGAGTTCAGTTTAATTTTTACTATTACGGTTACTATTTTCCACTAAAAGAAAGTTTGAATGTTGCTTTAGGCAACTTTGGCAAAATGAGAAAAAATTTGAAAAGTTTAAGTGAAAGCAAAAACTATAGAAGAACTTTCAGAGGAGGGGGAACAGAGACAAAGAGAGAGAATAGGAAATGACAAAGCTGGGGAACGCTGGTGGGGGGCGGTGCAGGAAACGGCACCAGAACCAGCCTCCCAGTGAACACAGATGGACCGGGACCGAAAACGGCCACTGAGAACGATACAGGACAGTTTGACAACAGCCGTCCAAATCTCTTATGCTAGTGGTATGAACACCAACACAGGCAGAGTTAGCTAGCTGAAACAACCACTAGCTTCACAGCTAAATGAGTGAGCTGGTTAATAGCTGCAGCAGTTAGAGGTTACTCTTGATAAAATATGATCCAGATCAGAGTCCTGGTCGGAACTGCTATAAATCATCGCCATGTGACAGTGGTGTTGTTTTTGAAATGTGCTCTGAAACTGTAGCACCAAGGTGCAAAAAGCACTGGTCTTACAAAATTTGCTTTAAGGTATTTAAAAGCTTTTAAAACTGTAATAACATGTCATGGCATGTTAATGAAAAGTCCAAATTGTCCACTCTAGGTGAGGCTAAAGGAATTATTCATGACGATATAAAATCATCTGACAGTGTAATAAAACTTAATGAGGATCATGGCCTTTAACTTTTACTGGTGACAATGTTGACTTAAAAGGGGAATTAGCATTTTTTACACAACCGGGATGATAACTATACTCATGTTTTGCTCTTCACACATGCTAGTCAGAAAGTTCACTAATTGGCTTCATTGTACTTGCAGTTTACAGTACCAGCAATTCTCAATCAGCGATAACTGAGTGCAGAAGCCGAGCAGAGACAGTGCTGGGCCTTACTGTATATACACTGATAAATATTAAAAAAGTCAACACAGACTTGAGGAGGGAGTTAATCACTTGTTCAATATGTAACCAAAACCATTAAACGAACCTTCCCTAACTGACTTGCTTACCTCATGTGTTTAAGTAACCTAAATCAACTAATCTACAACTGCTAAACTCCATGAGATGCAGAACATGGACTCTGGTCTCTAGTGTCAATGTACCATCCAACCATGCACTCTAAAATCACACTCATAACACATAAAAGTCTTGGATTTGTCCCTTTATCAAGATCCGCACCAAAAGTTAATGGGTTGTATTCTGGGCAGATATCCATTCTCTGTCCAAGTTTAGTTAAATCCGCAGTTTTTGGTAATCGTGGAGATAAATCATTTACCAACCGACTAACCAACCAACCAACCATTGCCCACTGAATGGTACTGTTATTGTAGTGTCAATGACATCACCATCAATCAATGTCCCCATATTCCCCATAAGTCCATATGTTTCTAGCTGGCAGCATGACACACTTTGGCATCTCTCTAAAATCTGACCGGAAAAGAATGCCAACGAAAGTTACATTTGGAAATCATCAACTTTTCAAAGCCAAACTTCTCGTTCTGTATCGTACCAAATTCATATTGTTCATATTGTTTTGTTAACTTTGTCAACATTTCTCAGCAGTATAAAGTATGTTATGTGTTTCAAGTTGTAGACGGGCTTATGATTATGTGCACATATATTTCCACAAACAACGTACATGGGCTTAAGTTTCCTGAGAACTTACTCTCCAACACACTGAAGCAGCCGTGAGTGCAGCTGCACATCCTCCAACAGATGAGTAGTGTGTGTATGTGTGTGTGTGTGTGTGTGTGTGTGTGTGTTTGTATAAAGGGTAGGTTTGTGTGCTGTGTGCATATGTTTTCATGCATCTGTAGCTCCACCATCAAAGAGCTGTTGTACTTGACGGCTGCAGTATTATACACAAGCTTGAGTTTTGAACAGGCAGGTCTCAAGTCACCTCAGGAAAAAAAACAAAAACAAAAAAAAAAGCAAAAAGCCCCCTGTTGAGCTCAGTGACAGTCCCTCTCAAGTCCCATTTTGGCTGCTGACATCAACGCGATACACAGACACACATCTAACACACACACACACACACACTGCAGCTATGTGTATACTCGATTTGGAAAGGCTACAGTATACTGTACACTGTGTGAACTATGAAGCTGGTCATTTTGACACTCCGGTCCTGCTCAGTGTTGTCTTGTCTCTGTTTCTCAGATTGCAGCCCCCCCCGCCTTTCTCCTACTCCGTTTATTCTCTCCTCTCCTGTCATTTCTCCATGAAGTCAGGCAGAATCGGGTAAAAGAAGAGGTCAATTATAGATTCGCACCTTAAACCGTGAAGTCAGAGTGGAGGTGATTTAAGGCCTCTGACACAAACAGTGTGGGCTGGTCAAAGCTCTGCAGCCTGCTCTGTATCTTTGAAGCCTCATGTTCTCTCTGTACATAAACACATACACACACACATGCATGCACATCCTGTACAAACACACATACTCAAGAGCTCACACTGCAGGGCATTAGAGGTCATTTTGGTACTGTGGCTGGCCTGCAGAAGAAATTGTCATAGTAACTGACTCACAGTGAGCCATAGGAAGAAGGAAGAATCATTACAACCATCTGTAATAAAACTCTCGTTCTCACAGCAGCCTTTTCTGAGAGAAGTCTGCCAAGCCAGCAATGAGATGGTGTTTTATCCTTTGTAAGTGTGAAATCACCAGATGTTTTTATGGAGACCTTGGTACAATTTCCTGCCTTGTTTGTGGCGATCAAAACAGGTATTTTAAGCCAAAACATGATCTTTTCCTGACCCTTACCAAGTGGTTTTGTGCCTAAACCCAACCAGGCCGTAAGCACAGCATAAAATAGACAACATTAGATATAAATCTAATCTAAAGAAATGTAAAGTGGCAACATAAAGAAGTTTCAACATATCTGTGGTTTGCAGGAACGTACAGTGTGAACCCAGAAGTCAATGGTGAGTTCTTACCTTAGAAACATAGTGATGTTACATCACCTACATAACATGACGTAAGTTACTAAGGTAACGTATGTACGTTTGTAAAGGAAGATACAGAAGGAACTTAGTGATTTTACAGCAAACCACAATGTTTTCCTAAACTGAA